>NC_056699.1:3966491-4056491 GCF_018831695.1 Puntigrus tetrazona
TATCTGCCACCATATATTAATTTTCTATAGGATTACATATGGGGGACTTTTCAGAAAAGCAATTTCTATTTTTATTGAAATTATTAAATGGAAATATATATATATTCAAAAAAAAATGGAAAATGGAAAAAAATGGAAATCAGACACTCTCTTTATGTTTTATGCTTTGACTGTTATTGCACTAAACACTGCTATATATTTTCTCTATATAATTCTATTTTATATTGCAGATTATTGTTGCTGCTAATGCAACTTGACGGTTATTCCTAGAACTTCCTCGTGAAGGTCACGGTCGATAGTGCTGTTTTTTTTTCAATTGAATTGTATGTGGCACTGCTTAAAAAAAAAAACGTCTGCAAAGAACACATAAAATGTAAATGAAAGGCTGCCACGAGTTTTCGAGCTGAAGAAAAGCTCGAGGAAGGTTATTCATCCTATTTTGTTTATTTATTTATTTTTCTCTACAAGCATAAACAGATGTTTGGCTATCAAGCGCGGGTCCCTAGAAACTTTGCTAGAAATTACACCTGGAGGCTCCGTCCTCATACCCGCTGCCTTATGAAATTGCACGGTGCGGCCCAGTGAAGGACTTATCCGCCATTTAAAGAGCCCGACACCTGGAAAAGAAGACTCAGGCACCACCAATGCAGTTATATCAGTTCATGAATTATGCAGCGGTTCATTAACCGAAGTCATTTGCCTACGGGCTATCCTCCATGTCAAATTCAAAAATAGCCCTGTTTGTACAGTCTGCTGATGTATGTAGATTAGCAGCCATTCGGAAGTGCGTTATGTGAGTATCTCCGTCGACTCGGCGAACGTCTGAATTCAAAGCCTTGTTTGGCTTTTCTGAAATTCTGAGACATTAGCTACCATCTCTGCTTATAGTTTGCAGGGCTTTTTTTTCTTTCTTTCCTTTTTTTTTGTATCCGTTCTGGCTGCAAGTAAAGCATTGTCAAAACATAAGTGTATCACCCATATGCTGAGAGGTCTAAGCGGTTACATAAATATGAGTAAATAGGCTACTGCTTGAATACCGCCAGAGAGCGAAGAACGACGTATCTTTCAAGATAGAAAATATATATTTAGGCGAAGCTGCCCTACTTAAATAGGGAAGATCAATTTTTTGCTTTTTTTATGACTAAAGGAATGTCCTTTGCAACATGAAGTAGACAGCGAGATGTGAGGAAAACACTGCTATTATTTCCAGCAAGAATGCAGACATCAAAAATGAGTCACGTTGAAGATCTTCTTCGGGTTTTGATGCAGCGCAATATAGATGACAGCTAAGTATCGCTAAGAACACCTTAGCAACCGCTAGCACTGTCCTAGTAGTCCAACTTAGCATTATAACAACGCACACAAGCAAACATCGACATTGACAGGCTTTTGAAAAGGCCTCAGAAAATGTAAAAGTGCAATAACATTAAGTCACATTATATTTAAACAGTATCAAACAAACGATGACTGTTATTCTGTTTTCATATTCTGGCTTGTTGGATTAATATAACGTTACGTTAGTTGACACCAGTGGCTTTTTGTCTTAGCTTTGAGAAGGATGACATGAATAGGTAAACTATAATTATACACGAATAGAGGTTAGATGACATAAAAAAAAAATAATTAGAGGTTAGCCATAAATGCAATTAAAATAATTGTCTTAATTTCACCAACATTCTAAAGCATTGCTACAGAATACAACAGTTAATGCGACCGAAGCTTAATGTATGAGAGAAGTGTAGCGTGATGTTCACTTGAGTGTAGACTGTGGGGAACATTAAAGCATGCAAACATGCAACTCCAAGTTCTTGTTTGCTCTTAAACTGTCAGCTTAGTTTAAAGGCTATTTTTATAATATGCAGAAAACGCTGGGAGACACAGAATATGCATTTTGCAAATATCTATTAAAAACGTGAAATCATCATACGAAAAAAAATAAATAAAAAAAATGAATCATTCATGAGAAACGTCAAGATGTGATCTGGGAGAAATTCTGAGAAATGTGCATTTTTTGCAGTTGGCTTTCAAGTGATGAGTTAGTAATCATCCAGCTAAGAGTACTAAGAAACAAGTGAAGAAACGATTCATTATTTACAAAGATGAGTAGTTTAAGCTTAACTTTGTTCAAGTTTATTACCTGCTTGAAATATACATAAGACAAAACTCAATCTGAGTCATTTCGGCTCACCTGTACTGTATGGCTCCGCCCACAATGGGATTTCCTGATGAATATTCACGTAAGCGACACCCAATGGGATCAAATATTTCAGGAACTAAATATATATCATAACACTGGTTACGGTGATGGTTTTTCAGAAGATTTCACAGCAAAACTTGCCTAACCGCCACTCGAAACTAGCCTGACCACTTTTTAGGGGTTTTCCCCGCGTTTTGGTGAAATTCACGTTTTTATGTTTTTAGGTAATTTCTACTGATAAATGTTGCACTCAGGCGGTTAAATATAAAGTTATTTGGGTTGCTTCAACCCACGGGCATTTAAAACATCAATAATAACAAACTTGGTAACACTGCCGACGATGGAAACGCCGATGCAATAAACCATTCCCCGAATCTTTTTACATCACAAGCGTTCCCTGTTTCCCCTGTTGCCTCCCACTTCTTAAATGCTTATATTAATTAATTGTACCACATCAAAAAGAAAGAAAGAAAGAAAGAAGGACAGTACAAAATGAAAAAGAGAGAGTCAGACATGTAAAAGAGAAACGACTAAAAAATAAACGTGGAAGGGCTATGATAAGCAATTAAGAAATATGTATTTATATATGTAGATTGCTGCAGTTAGGACTCGCATTGAAATTATTCTCACTAGGATGCATCAGGGACTATAAATAAATCAGTCCACGTGTTGCATCTTTACAGACATGCAGAGCATTAGCAGTTGACCTATATGGTATTAAGAAATCCTTTTTCGTTTTTCAAGTAACGCTCTTGATTAGCACGAAGCTCCTTTAAACCACCGCAGGATGGTTTGACACTTATGAAAGTCTTACAGTCTCGAAATCTAACCTTCTGAGGCCGTAGGTTTGCCAAATTACAGGGATTACTTTCTAATTTGCAAAGCTATTAGCATCCCATCATTCAACACATTGAGCAGACTTTGCTGATTCACAAAAAAGAGTTTAATCCTTTCTTAAAAGTTTGTGTTGAGCGGTTGGGATAGCTGGAGTTTCGCATAACTTTAGTTTGGTTCGCTTAGTAAAATTAAGCCTGAAGATGTATTCGATTGATTGTTTAAATAATACATTTTACACCGATGATGATGTGCTTGCCCTCAGGCCGTCCAAAATACAGATGAGTTTGGTTTTCTTGGGAACAGAAAAATGCATCGTGCCGGCCGATGGATCCTCCGCGGTGGATGGGTGCCGTCAAAAAAGCTGATAAAAACATCGCAATAATGTTACGGCATATGCCTTGAGTGTTCTGAGTGTTTTCTTTCTTATTGTGCAGCTGCATCTCACGGCATGAGTGCTGATTAACTACATTAAGGACGCTGAAGGGGAGCGTGGAAGGAGGAAAGGAGATTTAAAAGCAAAGTTTCATTTTTGTTTTTCATTTCTTTTGATTTCGGTTTATTCATTTCCTTTGTTTTCCTATGTTGGAGTTTTTTATCTCGCCTTTTCCATTAAGTTCTTTCCGGAATCCAGTCTTTTTTTCTTTGGTATACGTGTTCCTTCGAAGTTCTTTTTACCTTCGTTTCCTGAAATAAAGGTTTCAGTAACATGCTGGCTTCACGTTTCCTTTACGTTGCGTTACCCTTTCTGGTTAACTTTAAATAGGGGTTCGTAACAATAATATTAAATTAACATCTTGTAAAATGTCTCCTACCTAATGCTAAAATAAAAGTCCTCTATTCAGAATTCTTTTTCCAGTAAAAAAGTTGTCAGGAGAAAAACATGCACAGATTAAGCACCGTTCATAAGTGAATGGAAAAGTCCATTCTAAGCAAATTTGGTGGATTTAAAGATGGGAAATTAACTTTTTTTTTCAATGGGAGCTTAACTTTTTCACTCAAAAAAGAAATATTATAAATAGAGGACTTCTATTTTGGCTTGACTTATAGTTTAAATTTAAAATGTGTTTCTTCTCTTAACATCTTTGAAAGATATTAATTGATAGATTGGAGTGGTTGGGATTATTTTCCTCAATTATTGTGATGTTTTTATCAGCGGTTTGGACTCTCGTTCTGATGGCACCCATTCACTGCAGAGGATCAGCTGAGCAGGTGTTGCGATGCTAAAAATGCTAATGCATCTAGGATGACCTGGGATTGAGTACATTTTCAGCAAAAAAAATAAATTAAATATACATTTATTTTTTCTTATTGTCTAAGTTAATTGGACCTCCCTTTGCCACATAAAACAGCTATTCCTGTCAAATAAAGTGAAAATCAATAGGCCTGTATGTGAACTACATAATGCAGCCGACAGTCGTGGGTGGGCTTCGGTCTCAGAGGGCATGCCATGGATTTTTTGACGACCTTTGGCATGAACTTTGGCAAATGCAGAGACTGTATAAACACCGCTTCATTTCTTGGCTGAATGATGAAGAGGAGCCTGTTATTAAAGCTGGTTTGGAGAAAGCTGGTGCCAATTTTCCGTGCCATATATAAGCTATCAGATGACCAGTGAGCGGTCCACGAGTCTGTGAGACCAGACAGAGAGTGTGCGGTGATGCAGAGAGGACACGCAGAAATGTAGTTTCAGAGTCGTGGCATGCTTCATTGTCTTTCTTGTAGCAAGCGATTCGATAATGCACGTGATTGTCAAACGCACGGGAATGAACGCACGCAATCATTTGAAACAATCGCAACATGAAGCCTTGCAATATCACAGGTGTAAATTACCCTTCTGGAAAACTCCTGTTATCTTTAAACCCGACTCAGTGTGACATCAATATTAGAGCAGATGACCTTTTAACCAGCTCTGATGTTTTAGATTAATAAATCTGTTAGCCCGGAATGCTTATTTTTATCTGCGTTGTATGTTTAATTCTAGTAGAAGTTAAACATGGAGCTATTTGACTTTCAGGTTTTCAGTCTCTATGTGTTTTCTCTCTCTCTCTCTCTCTCTTTCTTTCATCCCCCCTGCTGTGCTGTTGGATAGCTGGTCAGAGAAGTGCTGAGGTTGCGTTAGTCATTTGTTAGCCTTTGGGTTGTTTTCTAGCTTCACATCCAATGTCAAAAACATCACGTTAGATGAGGCATATTTATGCAAATGCACATCTCAGTGGCTTCCTCGAGTGCTAGATTTTTGTTTTCTCTCTCTCTATCTCTTTTTTAAAGTCTTATACGGAGTCCATACAGTTTAAAAACATTTAAAAATCAAGTTAAATAACAAATGTGCTGAGAAAAGTGCTCCAACAAGCATATAATTTTATTTTATTTATATTATATTTATTTATATATTTAATTTATAGAATGACTATTATTATTAATGGTAGTTTTCTTTTACCTTCAGAATTAAAAATGACACAAACATTATTTTATGTGCAAGTATATATAATATATAATATATATTACATTATTGCATATATATTATTATTATTATTATTATTCATTGCTTAAATTTAAAAAAGCATCACTTTGCATCATTAATCTGTAAAGCACCCATAACAAACGCATTCAGTTCAAACTCAATATAATTTTCCAGATTTAATGCATTAATCTATAAATCCTTTATTGAGTTTGAGCAATGTTTTATTTGTGATTGTGACAGTTTTCGCAAGGGCATATGCTCGTGAATGCATGTGCAAGCTCTTTCACAAGGAGAAAAAAAAAGAAGAAGAAAAAAAAAACTCCCACACTCTGAACGGTAAGTAAATTCTAAGCCAAAGTGTAATAGTCTTCCTTTCACTAACTACCCTGAGTGGTGCATGTCATACTTTCCATTCCTTTTCCACGTCGTCATGGCAACTGACTATGCACATAGACATGCCCATTAAATACTGTACCTACTAAAAGGATTCCAAATCAAAGAAAAGATTAAAAAGAAAACAACGGTCTGGAACAAAGCAGCAGGGTGGCGTTTCTCCCAAGTCAATGGCAATTTAAAGATTATTTTAATCTCTGCATGACTGTTTGTGCAAAACTTTCAGACTATTGTCTGTTTTCTGTCTCGAGACGGTAAAAATGGATCCAGCGTATGTAAGGATACTGTTCATAAGGTCCAGAAATTGGGTTCAGCCGGTAAACATGCCAATTATTTCTCCAGATGAATCTTTTAAGTTGGTGTAAAAGATCCTGGCTGGTAACTGAATGTTTGATAGTAACTGGTTCATGTGATTAGTGAGTTGAAAAGTGTACATTTAGTTATACATTTATAACATCTTATTTGAATTCTGTGTGTGGTTGATGTCAAACCTGTAATGAAAAATGTTCTTATTAAATAATAATATATATATATATATATATATATATATATATATATATATATATATATATATATATATATATATGCACTGTTATACATAACAATAAGTCAATCATCCAATAAAAACAATAAAAATAACTTTATTTTGATGTACTGTACAAATTTCCCCCTATTTTGTATATTTTATTAATTTTTTTTTTTGTTAATATCTTGGTTTTATCAAATCTGATTTAACATATTTTTGCATAGCTGATGAATAAAACATTATATATATAGTGTGTGTGTGTGTGTGTGTGTGTGTATGTGTGTGTGTATGTGTGTGCACCTGGTGTTTATGACGTTATGGGGACCAAATGTCACCACAAGGATAGGAATATCCGTAAATTTTGACCTTATGGGGACAGTTTTTAGGTGCCCATGAGGAAACAAGCTTATAAAACATGCCAAATTTTTGAAAATCTAAAAATGCCAGTGGTTTCCTGTAAGGGGTAGGTTTAGGTGTAGGGTTGGTGTAGGACAAAAACACATACAGTCTGTACAGTATAAAAACCATTACGCCTCTGGAATGTCCTATGGAAACACAACATGAGTGTGTGTGTGTGTGTGTTTGCGCGTTTGTGTGCGTCCAAGCTTGAAAAACCACAGGAAAAATTGGTTTGCATTAAATATTGTTTATGCGCCAATCACGCCGTATAATTCACATCCACCGGCTCTTGTCTGATAACTACCAGAGGGTTTCATGAGTAGAAAATTAATCTACAGGGCAATGTGACTCTTAGTTAACAGCTCGATGGGATGCAGTGGGATAGCTGCATCTTATCAGCATATGTTAATTGACTAGTTTCATTCAGACAGCAGTTAAGCTCACTAATTTGCTCTCCTCAGTTAAATCAGCAGCAAATCAAGCGGCACAGAGAGTCACGCCTAGTCTGGCAGCGACTATTAACAAGGCCACGCTTCGCGTTCGAGTCAGTTGGTCAATTTTAATGGTTCAAATATGGTGAAAATGACTCCCTCTTGTGCTAATCTCTCCTACGGGATCCGTTCTGGATTTTCAAGTGCCTGCTGAATATGATTAACAGGTTGATGTATTTGGTAATAAATGAAAATATTTTAATTAATAGTTGAAGAAGTATGTTTGTTATTATGGCCAGAGGAGAACTGGCCCCAACTGAGCCTGGTTTCTTTCTTTTTTCTTTTTCTCTCCATTCTCTGGATGGGGTTTTGGTTCCTTGCCGCTGTCGCCTCTGGCTTGTTTAGTTGGGGACACTTTTAATTTCTAGTGATTAACGTCAATTTGATTACACAGACCGTCTCTGCATTTAATAAAAAAATAAGTGTTTAATCTCGTCATTATACATTGCTATCACTCTATTCTCCTATTTGATACCGTTCAGTGCTTTAATACAATCTATATTGTTAAAAGCGCTATATAAATAAGTCATTAACTTATATATATATAATGTGTATTATGTATTATATATATATATATATATATATATATATATATATATATATATATATATATATATACAGTATAATGTGTGAGTTTGTGCTTCATGAGATTGAATTTTAATGAAACTTTCATTTGACTTCATGAGGGATGTTTCACATGCAAACATGGAAATATAGAATTATTTGTTTAGATGAATGTTTTCCATAAACCTGGAAGCCATCGTTATGAAATACGAATTGACTTTGGGCTAAAAGCCTCCTCGTTTCAGAAACTGACTACATTCTGGCTGTGCATAAACTATCTAAGTACCCTAATGCATTCTAAATACATGTAAAATAATAAAATAAATAAATAAGATAGGCAATTAAAAAGGTGTTTAGGAAAGCCAGGCAGGAATGCAAAGCTGTCGCAAGAGTAGTCAAGCATGTGAGCTTACGGTGGTAATCCAAAAGAAAAATGGGCCGCTTTCAATCCCCTTGTCTAGTGATGCTAACGTGTGCTGTGCTGCTGGATAAAAGAGGGAAACAGAGATTTGAAGGGAATGGTAATTAAAGCCTTGTTCTTTCAGAGCAGCTTTCTGAGATGCGGTAAATGGCACTTATTTGTAACTCGCAGTAACGATTCAGAGACATTTGCTGTCTGACGACGAGATATTATGCATGCATAAACTGATGTAAATACAATTTCAGTGAAAAAGTTTGGATGTACTTGACTGAATTTATGTTTCCTATTACCATAAAATGCTTGGAATTAGTCTCGTAGATGCATATATTTTGTGTCTTTACATCAGCTTTTACAAAGCTAAAATTGTAATCGTATTATGTGAAGAGGTGCCTCTGCGGTGAATGGGTGCCGTCAGAATGTGAGTCCAAACACAACGCTCCGGTCCATCAGTTCGTGTCTTGTGAATAAAAAGTTGAATGTTTGTAAGTTTTTTTTTACTTCAAACCATTGCCTCTGGCTAAAATCCATAATAATTTATTGTTGTTTTTCCAACGAAATAGTAATCTACACCAAGAGAGAAATGTGCGCAGATCAAGTGAAAACACTATAGCATAGTTCTAAATGAATATGTTGTTGGGTTTTGAAATGAGATGATAACAAAAGATGCGATATTGTGGATAGAGAATTTGTATTTTAGCTGTAAGCGATGCTTCATAGTTTAAAACAACTTTTCACTTGACAGTTAATTGACCGGAGTGGTGTGGATTACTTGTGGTTTATTGTGATGTTTTTTGCTGTTTGGACTCTCATTCTGACGGCACCCATTCGCTGCAGAGCATCCGTTGGTGAGCAAATGATGTAATGCTACCATGATGTAATGTAATTTCTCCACATAAAAGAATTGTAATGAAGAAATAAACCTACCTAATATATATTTATTTATTATTATTATTATTATTGTTTTTTTATGTAGAAATATCTCTTTAAGCATGCAGTCAACAATTGTGCAGCATCAGTGGGAATCCATGAATGCAACTTATGCAGTTCAGAAATATAAAAAGCCCCCAACTGCAATGTGCTTTGATGATGCATGGATAAAAATCTCCAGAATGTTTGTATAGTATGTACCTCCTAGAATTCCATGTTGTCCAAACACAGTAAGACTCTCCAGACTCTTGCGCTTCGGACTCCTCAGCCTTTCATCCTTAACGCCCCCATCCTGCGGTCCTCTGCCCCAGACCAGGTCAGTGATGGGCCTCTACGGTATGCAATTTCCCTCCAGTCAGCTACAATCTTAGCTCAGAAAAGGAACAATGTGGTGGAGTCAGCTCACCTGCCCTCCTCAAAGCCTCTTCTGGTCTGGAGACGCCAGGGGAAATGTGTTATCGAAATATGAAGAGTGAAGGAGAGGTGGGGGTCTGCAGTTCTACATTACGAATTGTAGCCTATTTGTGCAACAAAAATTGGATTGTGGTATACGTTTTTTATGTCAATTTCATTTAATTTCAGTAACATGTAGACCCAGTTAAATAGGATGTGTACATGATCTTGATGGATTTGCCTATAATACATACAGGCATTTAATTTAATTTAATTTAATTTAATTTAATTTTATTTTATTTTATTTTATTTTATTTTATTTTATTTTTATTTATTTATTGTTCCCAGCATAAATGTAAGGCAGCACAAATATAAGTATTCGATAAGTATTATTATAAGGTTAGCTGACATTAAGCACTTCAAGGAAGGTGACACAAACAGCATTTTGTTAATTGTTTTATAATTAGTACGCACCATGTTTTAATGACCGCATTAATTGAGACACTACATGGAATATTTGCACTTTTAACAACTCATTTGTCACAACACTGGACCATTTTAAAAAGTTAATGAGGCCAACAATGAATTACAACGGTTAACTATTGATGCTTATGCATTTATACATATATTTGAACCTAGATTCCTGTACTGTGATGCATTCTGACATTTTATTTCGGTTTTTTATTTCTTTAAATGACCTTTAAATAATGTGCACAATTTTAAAACTGATAAATAATTTAAAATAAAATAGTGTATATATTTCAGTAATAGTAACATATTTATTTACATTTAATCCGTTCATTTTTTTTATTTCAGAATAGCTCATGTAATTGAGGGGTTAAATAGGATTTGTACATGATATTGATGGGTTTTATGACCTTTCGATATATAATAAGTGTATAGAAGAATGCTATAATGGTACATGTCTCTTAAAAAGACTTCAAAGTCAGTTCAGTGACGGGTTTTTGCTTGCATTTCTTCAGGCTATGAAATACTGCTCTTATGAGCTGAATCTGCTAACTGCCTTTCTCTCTCTCTCTCTCTCTCTCTCTCTTTCTCTCTCTCTCTCTGTCTCTCTCTATCTCTCCCCCTCCATCATCGGTACATCCCATACAGCTCACATAGACATCATATTGGGGGAAGAAAAAATATGAGACCTCAAATAAAGAGGGAATCAGCCGAGATTTCTCCGACTGTTTGATCATAGCTTCAGCCTTCTCTCTAATCCATTTCTTGTGCTGATGGTGCAGATGGCTAACAGGATCAAATCTCTATCCAGAAGAGAATTAATTCAATTCTGTGGCTTTCGTGCAATCCTGTAAAACATTGCTCTCTTTCTCCCGTTCTTTTTGGTTATTATTTTTCCCAATCCATTGTGAGTGTGGCTCATAATAGTAATCCAAACCCTATAAAACATCTTTCATTGCAGTTCTTTGCAAGCCAGCTGTAATATAGTCGTCATTTCAAGAAGCTTAAAGGGATAGTTTGTCCTCTGGGATCAAACTACCACTCGTATTTTCTTCGGAAAAACTAGTTGAGGTGCTTAATTTCACATCGCCACATTATAAAACGTACATAAAACAGTGACATATTCGGCAGCCGATGGCCCATTCCGTCTCTCAGATTTCTCAATTTGCAAACCAATCAAACTTTAATGCATTTAGCATACTAAAATGAGTTTTATTTTGTCTTCATTTAGCGATACCTCTTCCAGTGATTCATTGATTAATAGCATCAATCCATCAAACTTCCGGAGATAAGATGAGTCGTGTATCACAATATGTTCTTGTCATTCACATATTATGTTCTCGAGGAGCTGCGCAGAACATTACATATACAGTATGAGTGGGAATATTTATTTTCTTGTGCCGTTATTAATCTACATGTTTAGGGCATTACGAGCATAATTCACAAGTATTGTTTGGTCAGTTGCATAGTAAATACAGCTTGACGGTTTTGTCTGCTCATTTCAGGTGTTGTTCTGGTTACCGAACTGTCTGTAAGACAGTGTTCAATATTGATTGTGGATTTGAGGCAAATAAGGTTTGAAATGAGTTTAAAGACCAGCATCAAAACCTCTAGCCATATTAAGCTCCAAATCTTGCTGGCAAGAATGCATTTCCATAAAAAGATGATCTAGTTTTGGATTACATAAGAATGCAAATCCCAGTGCGTGCAAGCCGACACACACACACACACACACACACACACACACACATATACATATATAATTTGGTAACACTTAACATTAAGGTTCATTAGTTCACATTAGCTGTATTTTTATTAACTAACACTAATTAACAAAGATTAATAGTGACTCCTCGTGAGACATTTGTGATTAAATGACACCTTGTCGATATTTCCGTTACGTTATATGCTTTTATGCACTTTTCAGTTTAAATGTAGCACAATTTCAAATAAATAAATGCTTACAAAAAGAGTAAAATCCTCAATACTTAAAATTCCTTTACTGTCTATCCAAAAAAAGGATTACATGCCCAGATGCTAAATATCTTCTTTTACTGTTTCAAGTACAAAAAAACTAATTGTTCATTGCTTTTAAAACTCACGAGTCATATTTATCCTTTCCATCAAATCAATCAATGAATCAAAAGTGTTCGTTTTAAAGAATTAATTGCTTTAATAACACTAATACTACTACTACTAATAATAAAAGATTATTATTATTTTACAGTAAGAAAATTAAGTCTTTAAGCGCCAAAAAGATTGTATGCTGTTGTCGTAATTTAGATTCAAAACTGAGATCAAATTTTGTTCACCGATGTGACCGGTGGGATTAAACCATTTGAGTACTGAGTGTTTAATTGAGTTTGAAATTCACTGTAGATTGCCAGTATATTTAATGGCGACAGGTTCCAACAGGATCCAATAGCGTCTGAGACGATGCCACTTAACAGCAATAACTGCAGATTTGTAAATGGAGCTAATTAAAGCGAACACGTTCCCCGAAGACATCTTGTTGAACACCTGCCCGAAGAGACACAATCAGCACTTCTAGCTGTCGTTATTTCCCGCGACGTAACCCTTTGGTCCTGGTAATTGTATAATGTGCTGATTCAGATCCTTTCTGATTAGCCCGGTGGAATTCATTGTGGTATCAATCAATTATTTGTTAGTGGAGTATTTTGTTCGAGCGGGTTCTCCAGCTCAGGTAGCCAAGAGCGTCCTTCCTTTGCCGCATGGCGCATATACAGCAGATGGCCATGATCAACTTGTACGACTGCAGGCTCTTCAGAGGTGATTTTCAGAAGCTATATGCCATTTGCGGCTTGGAAGCACGAAGCAAACACCTGAGCGTGACTGATTTTTAATCAAAGACCGTTTAAAGAAAGCTTCCTGTGCTTACTTTGCAAGTAGCATACACACTGAAGTATTATCCAGAGCAGGTGCGAAATATATACGGCAACGGTTTATAATTAGGCAATTGTATTTGAACTTTTAAAGTAACCCGCATCATGTCCCACAAAACTGTCAATGTCAAAGCATCTATTAACCTGGATGTGACAGCACGTGTGTCTCGACGGAGACGAGGAGGTTGTTGACATTCTGCGCCACGTGTCTTGTCTATTAAGTGCTGGAATGAAGACATCTGTTGTACTGTATGTGTCTTGGACTTGTTATAGCACAATCTCTTGCTGCCAGCTGTTTTCATTTGCATTTTAATTTATGATGGGAAAAAAAGTAACTTGCAGTGGAGAGTAAATGTATGCCCTTTGGCAATTATTTGATACGCATATCAAAATCTAAACGCCGTGTCGTATTATTCTAAATTCGTTTTGCAATTGTGTGATTGTGAATGGGTGAATGTTGAAAACCCGGCGAAACGCAATTGTGACCCTGGACCGGAAATATCAAAAATAAGCTTTTCATTGATGTATGGTTTGTTATTATAGGATAATATTTAGCCGAAAATCTGGAATGGTGCAAAAAAAAAATCTAAGTATTAAACCCCGACCCATAAAAAAGTAATGAGTATTTATTTCCCGTTACTGACAATAAACTGCGGCGATACTATGATTTATTGTTACGGTATTTTTATCATCTTATGATGCAAAATTAGAGCAATACCATATCATAATGCTATAAACGACACAACGGCGATTCTATTCCCAAGCTGTCCATTTAGAGTTAATAATAGCTAAGACTACATTTTATACTAAATAAACAGCATATAAGATATTTAATAAAACTAGATTGGACGTTTAACATTCTAAGAAGGGTCGTAACGTTATTAAGCTGGGTTGAATATAATTTAATAATAATTTTTGGTTTATGGAAAAAACAGTTACCATGGATACGACACTTGAAATATAGGATACAATATTTGAAAAGGTACCACCCCATTGACAGCTTTTGTACCTTTATTTCTGAGAGTGCACAGTGTATCGGTGGCTAGCTACGATACGATAACGGTTTCGATAACATTACGAAGCAGCATAACTCGTGCGACAGTGAATACTGTGTAACAACTGCTAAAAATTCAGCTTCGCATCACAGGGGAAAAAAAATGTAAATCAAGCGAACATCAAGTTCAATAAACGTCAAAGTCGTTTTAAATTGTAATAATATTTCAGTATTTCATTTAGAGGGCACACGATTAGTATACAAGCAAAGGCTTAATTTCCGTGTGGGTAAACGTTCATTGAGAGCGATTTACATTAGAAAGTACACAACGTTAACGTTCCATCTGCTCTTTATTTCATTATCTGTTCTGTGTCGTTTCGTTAGAGGAAATGATGTAAGTAAATTATTGCGTTGCTAAATATGGAATGGTCATTGAGGGTCAGGGAATATTTATAATAGTTATGAGGGACATTACAGTCAACTTTCCGTTGTACAGCTGCATTGTGAAAGTCAGACTGATAGATTTGGGCGAAATGGGTTATACGGCTTGATTTAATTAAGTTCCATCTGTGATATAGACAGGAAAAATGTCTTTCGCCAGTGTATTCCTGAGCGACTCCATATCTCCCGCTCCTGTTGTGAGTTCTGTCAGATTCCCACAGTCGCAGCTGAAAGAGGGCCGATCATGTATTAGTGATGTCTCATTTCTTTCTTTCCTCTGACTTGTAGCTGTCTAACGGAGCTCTTTTATTAATGAGACTCGCGGCGCGGGCCTCTCAGTGTCACATGCCGTATATGAGCGGCGGGATGGAGGAATCTGTCACCTTTACTGGAAATCCTTTCTCTCTCTGAAGTCACAGCTGCCGCTTTGATGTCAGTATTAACCTTTCCACTTTGCGCATGAGAGCTTCCTGCTTGTCTGGGTTGAGAAAACACGACACGCGTTTGTTTCGGACAGGGACGTGCGAAAGCAATACTCCAGTGAGTTACGCCTGCGTCTAAATAGATAGACGTTATACGGCTACGGCGACATATTTGATTTTCGATGTAAAAGTGCTAACGTTTAAACCTTAAATGTGATGCAAAAGGGTCTGGCTGAACCCACACGATAGCAAAACTGATATCAAAAGGCATTCGTTAACGCAACTTCCTTTAAACGTTTTTTGTCGAACCATACCTACCGTCTGAAAACACATAGATATAAAGCTGGATGTGTGCGATGCTAGCGTTCAAAAGTATCAGTTTTCATTCATTGATATTTTCATAACGTGATATTCTTTAACTGTGTGAAAATTACACTTATTAATTGAAAGTTTTGGATAAAAAAAGTCTGAGTTTTACTGCCTCTAGTGTTCATTTCTTTCTGGAAAACTGCAGTGATGTCTACTTTTTTGTACTTATTTTGTGTCTCGCTAAAAAGTGCATCTGGATACGTTCATGCCATGAGACCAGGTAGAAATAACCGCTGTTTGATAAAACATTGTTGGAGCATAACTGTTGGTTGAGGTGGAAATTTTACCATTTTATCATTATCAATGTGTTTATTTGGTAGCACTTTGTTTCATTTGGTTGCACCTATTAGTGATTACTAGCATGCATAGTATTAGCCATTAGCTTCTTTCTAATTAAGCACATATTAACACCTTAATCTACATGACTTTATTCTACATCCACAATGCTACCCAATACCTAAACCTAACTTCTAAGCAGCGCATTTTTAATAGAGAAGTTGTAGTTAATAGTTTACCAGGGTAAAAAAAATTAAGTATTTGTTTTGAAACATCGTGTAACAAAACGTTTGATGGTTTCTCGTTCCTGTACTATTTATGGTCAAATGTCACACCTCTCAGTTACCTGCTTAACCGTATAAGAGGCTCAGAAGGCGAGAACAAGAAGAGTTCATTACTAAGAGATAAATTGGAGCCCACTCATCATGTCAGCATGTAGTGGCAGAAAAGATCAATCTTCAATTATTGGGTTCATTTTGAAAAAAGCCAATTCACCCACTCACTTGCTTCGGGAGGTTTCCATCCTTTTGTCTTAAACTTTTTTATAGGGAAGTTAAAATTAACCCAGTTTCGGCCAACAGTCTCTTCACTGACCATCTTCTACATAGAAAGAAAAGACAAAATGGTGTAGGGTTTAATCTCCCAAATGATTACAAAAAATAGCAAGTAAACATGGAATTATACTTTACCCAAGACTGAAATATTTTCCTGTAATACATACTGCAATAGTCTTTTCTAGAATATAATCTATTTTTTAATCTGTCACAGTAGCGTTAAATTAGTTTAGGGTTTTTGTTTTTGTCAGTTTTGCTAGTTTCTTTTTGTAGTTTTTATATCAGTTAAAAATGTGTATATTTAACCATGTAAAATTTCTCAGTACAGTCATTTTATATTTATTGATTAATTTTATTATTATTATTTTTTTATTTACTTTTACATTTAATTTAGTTTGATTTAATTTAATTTGATTTAATATTCACTCTATTAATTTTCACTCTTTACCACAGTAGTTTTTTGTTGTTGTTTTCTCATAATTTTTTCTAGTTTTGAGTTTTTTTGTTTTTTTTTTTGGGACTTTTTCCTATCATTTAAAAATGTGAAATTGATTCCTTAGCACAGTCTCCTGTTGGTATTTATTTGGAATAACTTCACTTTTTAAATTTGTCTTCAGTTTACTTATTTCTATTATATTGTGATTTGATTTGTAAATTTTCACTATTATTGTTACAGTAAAAATTATTTAACTTAATTTAATTTGCTTAATATGTGCAATTAAGTTTT
Organism: Puntigrus tetrazona; assembly: GCF_018831695.1. Classification (NCBI taxonomy): domain Eukaryota; kingdom Metazoa; phylum Chordata; class Actinopteri; order Cypriniformes; family Cyprinidae; genus Puntigrus; species Puntigrus tetrazona. The sequence continues at coordinate 3,983,255 of NC_056699.1, forward strand.
TCATTTTATTTTGCTTTCATATTAGTTAAAAATGTTTATATAATATAAAACTCTACAATTTTTCAGCAGGTTAGCAGGTTTAGTATGTATTCTATATATATATATATATATATATATATATATATACATGTGTATGTGTGTGTGTGTGTGTGTGTGTGTGTGTGTGTATGCAAAGGAATGGGGAATCTTATGTGATTTAAACCCATGACATTATAATGCTAATACCACATTTTAGCATTTGAGCTCCAGGAACTAAAAGAAAACAGAACTTCTTGTTCTCTCCGCACTCAGATAAAAGCAGCTTCAAATGCTCCTGCTGAGCTAGAGATCAAACTCTAGACAGGTGTGAACGCTGAAGAGAGAGAGAGAGCGCGGCTCCAAACTCTCATGACAGACTGGAGTGATGCCATATTAGTCAGCGTGCAAGATTAATGTAATACGCAGCACTTTGGACCTCGCATGCTTTGCGGAGGGGGGGGAAACTTTGGCAGAGGCATCATATCAGAGAGATGTTTCAAAAGGCTGACTAGAAGCATTTCAGCTTAATGAGGCACTTGGCCAGGGCCACCGCAGGAATGATGTCTGAATCAAAAGAAGCAGAAAAGAGCATGGAAGCAGGGTAGGCGAGTTAAAGAGAGAAAAAAAAAAAAAAAGCCATGTGGGGGAAGAATGACCAAACTGAAAGACGGAGTTACCTTTGAGGTGAAACTGTTGTCCGATGACGGGCAGCCTTGATGCGCCTGTCTGCTTTTTGTCTCTTTACATTACTCTTCTTTTCTTTGGCTGCTTCCTGTTTTATGGCGTGTAATAAAAACCGACAATGCGAGGATATAAATAAAACACTAAAGAATAAATTCCATTGCTGGCGTTCAAACGCAAGGATGTTCAGAGCTCATTTCATCTGTCTAGACACTAGAGCTCCAAAAGAAGTAAATCCGCGAATTTAAACGCTTTCGACGTTTGCTGCGCCCTTGTGTTGTCCATAACCTGCTTGACAAATATGTATTTAAGTATACATGTAAGTAAATAAAAAAATAAAATACAAATGCAATTTCATTTAATCCACACTTTGATAGTTTTTGCCCGCCATTCTAAACAACATCGGTTTATTAAATATTTTTAATAGGCGGGTAAAAATCGCCAGGTCTCTTCTCACTAAGATACAGTAAAAATACAGTAAAATATTATTCAAATTTAAAATAACTGAATTTCTAATCGGATACGCTTTAAACTATCATTTATTCCTGTGCTGCAAAGCTGAATTTTCAGCATCATCATCTATACATAAATCTAATTTGCCGAATTGATGCTCAACAAACGTTTCTTATTATTAATGATGCTAAAGTCGCTTACGCTGCTTCCTATTTTTCCTAAAAACCATTTGAATTTTGTTTATAGGTTCTTTAATGAATATTAGTTCACGACACAACGGCATTCATTTTAAATATAAATATTTTGCAACATTATAATTGCATTCGCTGATCAGTACATTGTGGCCTTGATAAATACAAGTAAATGGGTTTTTGTCATGATAATGCCTATTATATATATATATATATATATATATATATATATATATATATATATATATATATATATATAAATAATGATAATATATAATAATGTTAGCAACAAGGTTTATACGCGCATCATATGACGTAAGCGTGAATTAAAAGTGAGTTCAAGGCTTTGAGAAGACACTTCCTGCGTATTTCATGCAGATATACTGAGCTTCTGATTGAAAGATTTTTATAGGTTGTTCACCCTCTACAGGGCAAGTGCTGTCGAAGGACACGCATATGTTTTCAAAAAGCTGTGTACATACACAGATCGGAAAACCCTTCAGATCAGTTGGAAATCCAACAATATATCTTTTTTTTTTTTTTCTATCAACATTGTTGGTCCGATTCCATTGCTCATGTGAAAATTAACATTGGAATCAGACCAAAAATCTGTTGAACTTTTGACCCAGTTATTTGTAGCACGAAGCGTTCCAGATTGCTCATTTGTTGATGCTAAATCTTTACATCGTTGGCATGTGTTCAGCTCCTCGGGCTTATTTCTTTTAGCCTAACATGCGTGGGCAGTGGATATTGTTGCTGGATGGATCGCGATAACAGATGTGACGTGTTGTCCTAAAAGCATTATTTGTGTTGTTGACTTTTATTACCGTATTAGTGTCTGCCTATGATGTCAGGCCAGATTTAATGACGACGTACAGGTAATAAAATGGAAAATGAAATGTAAACGATTGTAAAAAGTAAGCGTAATTTTATTGTGTATTTTTTCTAAATGTTGGGTGATTTTATACATCGCACTTAGTGTAGTCAGGAGGCTTCACAATACAAATCTAAATCGTTTCCTATTGGTTAGCTCAGATTTCATCTCAATGAGTGGGAATATCTATATATCTATATATATATATATATATATATATATATATATATATATATATCTATATATATATATATATATCACAATATCCCAAAATAACTGGAGCACAACATAGCAAAATATATCTTTCAATACAGATATTTAATTAATTTGATTAAGTAAACATTTATTTATTTAAGTTTGTTCTATTTATGGTGTTAGTCTTTATTGTCTCCATTGTTTTTCTTCATTGTTAACAGTCTTGAGAAGTCAGCAGCTCTTCTGTGAGCTCTGAAGGCTCTTGAACATATGGCGGTTTTTCATTTCTCATTTATTGCTAAATTAAGGTTTGGGATCGTCTGTTTTGGATAATATCTGAAACTGGGCTCTCACTATGACAATATGATTTGTAACAAAAAAAAAAGAAAAATGAAGGAGAGAGAAAATTGTGTGAAAATTGTGAGTGAAATGTGTTATTTCTTGAAAGTGAGAGTAAATTAGGAGACATCTCCTTCATCGTCGTACTGGATGAATATACTGCTCCTTATTTTGCCTTTAATCAGGCTTTATTGGTAACTATCTACCTTTTGCATTGAGATGAATTGAGAATGCTTGTAAATGCCAATATTCTTAAATTGAAATCAATTTAAAAAAAATTTGGAATGCAGATTTTGCGATTCAACTATAAATGAAAAATAGCATAAATAGAAAATTAAATAATTAAATAATAAAAAAAGTTTTAATTGTTACCCTGGTCCCAAATAATTAAATTAAATTAAATTAAATTAAATTAAATTAAATTAAATTAAATTAAATTAAATTAAATTAAATTTAATTTAATTTAATTTAATTTAATTAAATACACTTGTTATCCATAAACGGCGCTTCAGTTGTAATGTTATTGGTTATTAAGTGATTCAAATTAGCCATTATGTTTTCTGCATTAGAAAGCAATAGACCTTCTCATCTCTCTTTAGTAAGATAGTGGATCCATGTTCCCATTTGTCCTCGGTATACTTCATCACCTTTGTAGATTTTAAATCAGTAACTCCCTATTCTTCTAGTTTCTGTTTGTCATTGTGGCCAGTTCAATTCAAATTTGCACTTATAAACTGAAAGTTCACTCGCAGCTCTGATGTATATGTAGCAAACAAGCATGCATTTCCATCAACACGAATAACAGTAAACAATAACGGCCTGGCCCTAATGCATCAAAGTCCCGCGTTTGAAGGTGACATTACACACCGCGTGTATCGCATGCAGTCACCTGCACCAGCTTGAAAAGATTTTGGAAATTGGCGTATAATCCAGTGGGGAATGTGTTCTTCAGAGTTCAAAGTATGTGTCTGGTGAAGTTATTTTCACCAAAGTCACCTCAGCGCAGACTTGTCCAGATGATTGAGAGGGTGCTTGCATTTAAATACAGATATGGGTGTAAAAAGGAAACACTTTGCGTACTCGGATGATTCTTGGTGCAATTTGCAGACAGTTATAGGAACAGACGGGTATAGGAAAGAGTGAATGTATTTTTTAATATTGTATACTTTTTCAGGTGTGTCATTTAGAATTAGTGATTAATAAATGATTTCAATAATCAATTATTATTATTTTTTAAATATAAATGCATGTTTAAATACAATATTTAAAATATATATTTTATTAATGAAAATGTGAAATTTTATATTTGAAATTTAATTAAAAATATATGTTTGTATGTTATATATTTTAACGTATAAAATGTGCAGAATGTATTTAGAATTCATGATAAATATCATTAATTTACAATATTAATGAAGTGTTATTTATGTATTTATTTATTTAACGGTCCTGGCAACCTACCGGCATCACATGTGAAATATATAGATATAAAGGTGCAAACAGACGTCTTAAAGGTACAGCGGCCCAAAAAAGGAAATAAATAAAATACAAAATGAAACTAAATAATACCCCTTTGTGGTGCTCAGTTGACCTCAGGGGGAAAACAATAACTTTGTATATATATCCCTTTAAACGTCCCTTTAAATTTCATGATTTTCCCATTACTGCAGACTGCTTTCATACATCTTCCACGGTCTTGAATAATGCCTCTGGGCTGACTCTTACATTTGTGTTGCTATGTCAGTCTGTTGAAAGAGGCTCTCTTCCCTCGCGTCTGGCTTCTCTGTCTTCTCTGCCGCTCTCCAGCCCTTTCTATTTCTCTTTCTAGCGCTTTCTGTCACAGCAGCGATAGCCTCTTGGAACTCAGTGTGAGTGTTGACCCACCTGTCAGCCAAGAACCTCCTGAGCCCCTGGATAATTCAGAGGATTGAGCCATGTGCTCCACATCACAGGAACAACCTCCGAAATCTACTTAGCATCAGGGCAGATAAGGAGATCTCATGTGGAATAATTCACATACGATCACAGATGACGAGGAAACAATAAAGGAAACCATCTCCTTTGGCATCAGTGCATTGCGAGGGCTGATCGAAATGATTAAAGGATATTTATTCCGGTCGTAAAAAGGAGAACGCATTTAGCGCCATCATGCCAAAATATCAAATAAGATATTTGCAATAAACATTATTTTACCCAAACAGCACAGCTATTTTCTAAACTAGGGCCGGTTTATTTCTGATATGTTTTAAGGGCATACGTAAACATCCGTCATTTTCCAAGCAAAACTGAAATCAAATCAAATCAAATGAGAAATTAATACTCATGTTTCCTCACTTGCGACAGCAATATAGCACATTTGTGTACGCATGTGTATGCATTTATGTGCATGAGTCAAAGATGTTAATATGTCCACATTAAAATACATTTACAAAAGGGATTTTATGTCCATAGAAAGCACATTAAATGTAAGTAAAGCTGCTTTTAAGGTAAAAAAATATGTTTTTTGGAGAATAAAATGTCATCAATAGTCAGGTAAACATCCAAACGTGATTATTCAGACTTGTACATATTAAAATATATATAAAAGAATAAGGAATCATTTTACATATATATATATATATATATATATATATATATATATATATATATATATATATATATATATATATATATATATATATATATTGTTTACTGACAAATGGGCAAAACCTAGGATAGTAGCACATTTAAAACTGTAATTAATATGTGGGCTAAAAGTAATTAGTCTTTTAATATGTCATTAATTCATTTTCATTGTAAATATGCCTGATAAAATTGTTGGGTGTTTTTGTAAAAGCATTTAAATTAAACAGAAAACTTCTACTTGATAATGAAAATTAATTATCAAAAAATAAATAAATAAATGTATGTATATATATATATATATATATATATATATATATATATATATATATATATATATATATATATATATACATATATATATACACACATATATATATACATACATATATATATATATATATATATATATATATATATATATATATATATATATATATATATATATATATATATATATATACAGTATATATATAAAGTAATGTAAAAGAGCCACCTTACAGGTTGACATTCTTGTTTATATATTTTTGTCATTTTATACAGCACCTTATGTAAAACAGGATCGTCTTTGGTCACGTGGAGATCGTATGCTGAAATGTGAATGGAAATGCAGAGATTTATGAATAGCTATTCTGTGTTTGCTCAAACAATGACCTTTTGATTGAGCTGTTTTCCTTGTGTTTCCACCCCTGGGACGTGCAGCAGTGTGTGTTGGAGCACGCGGTGTGTGTGAGGCAGTGAAGCGTCTCCGAGAGGGTTTGTGTCTATGGACTGGCCTTCTGCATATGCCTCACAGAGCATGAGGCAACTAGGGCAACAGTCACATCCACAGGCTGAGCAAGTGTTTGCTTATGCGCGAGTGTGCGTTTTGTCTTCCAGCAGCTGTCAGTATCTTTCAAGAGCCATTGGATGTGAAGGCTTGGCTCTTCCCTTTGCCTCTGCATGCGGTGATCCTCAGAGAAACGCAGCTGTGTTGGTTTGCCAGCTTCTTCGCGGAGGATTGTCAGCTTTTTTATTTGCATTTGTTCCTGGGCCAATCACAGCCTCGCCGCTGGCCGCGCTCTGGTCTACCAGCAAGAGCCGTGGACCAAATTACCTCCCACTTCACTGGGAATGACCCCTCCGTTCAATCTAGCCTCTAGATCCTCTAGATCTGGGTCCTGTCCCGAGGTCTGCCGATGTCGCTGGCAATATTTTCCGTCCAGTGGGTTGCGCCATGCATTTTGTAACTAGTACATAAGGTTAAAGGAATAAGTTTGGCCAAGAATAAAAACACTGGCATCATTTACGTCCACGTGGTTCCAGCACGATTTTTTTTTGCTTTTCGTTCATGGCTAAAACAAAGTGAAGAAAGAAATTAATATACAGAATTGACTATTATTTAAAGTTTTGTGTTTTTTTACTGTTCTCTTGAATGCTTAAAATTCAATACTGTGAAATATGATGTTTTTTTTTATCAAATGAATTTATATAGTACTGTTCAAAGGTTTTTGAAATAAGTCTCAAATGATTATCAAGGTAGCATTTATTTAATTAAAAAGTATGTGTATATATATATATATATATATATATATATATATATATATATATATATATATATATATATATATATATATATATTTTTTTTTTTTTTTTTTTTTTTACATTTTATTTTATAATTTTTTTAATATTCTTTGATTTAAAGCTGAGTTTACATCACCATCATCCAGTCTTCAGAGTCACATGATCATTCAGAAAACAGAAGATGTTGATTCCATAAATCTCTGTCTTATTTATTTTTTTTTTTTTTTTTAAGTATTTTTTTGGATGGATGGATGCATTTTGGTTTGTTTCAGGATTCCATACGAAAGCCGAAAGTTCAAAACACCAGCATTTATTTGATGTAGAAACGTTTGTAACATTTTAAATGCATCCACTGGCGCTTGTGATTGATTTAATGCATCCTTGCCTAATGCAAATATTAATAAAACAATTAGTAAAAATGCATATACAGATACACTTACATTTACATTTTTTTCCCTCCACCCGTTTTAAGGTGAACACTTATTCAGTAGCTACACCTACAAATTGCACTATTCCCTGCCCTATATTTCAGTTAAAAGTGGAAATATTGTGCATACGTCTTTCCAGCTTGTATCTGGAGAAGAAACATATGCCAAAGTAACAGACAGTAGAAGGTTGTCTGCAGCAAATGAGCCTTAAATTCATGTGAGATGTGAAGCGCGCTGTCAAAGCACTGGATCTCAAAGTGTTGAGTCAGAAGTCTGTTCCTGAAAGAACGGCTCCTGTGCGTCCCCTAAATTATTCCTTCGATTTATTTATGTGGCAGGCAGCTTTTAGCGGTCACTCATCTTTAAGTCACCACCATTTTTATGCCTGACAAAGACAAGAACATGTAACCAATCCTTTAGTCCTTCAGACTGTCATTGATTACAATGTGTCACAGGAGTCTCAGCTAATCTCTTTAGTTTCAACGGGGGTGGTAAAGAAAGATTTTAAAACATGTTTCAAGTGTACGTTCTACAAACATATTTTTGGACCTAAAAATTTAACACCAAGCTGCAGTATTCAGCCTATGCAGTGTTTTTGACGAGACTGGCTTCTTTGGAGACTTCATATCGAATTTAAAAGGATATTTCAGTTTTCAGGATTCGGGACAATGCAAGTCCATCCAACTGCATTTTGGGAATAATATCGATTAGCGCAAAAACAGCTCTTTAAAAATCGAAAAGCATTTCTTTTACTCAAACGGTGAAGCAACATGAAGGTCACCAGGTTCTTCGGAGACCTTTCGACTTGATTCGAAACAGTTAACATTGATTAGTAACAAAAACAAACAAACAAACAAAAAATAACTTAAACGGTTGAGTGTAAGATTAGCAAAGGCCACGGATTGGATTCTCGGGGAACGCAAGCGATAAAATAAATGCATCGCAAGTCGCTTTGGATAAAAGGATGGTCCGAAAGCATAAACTTAAAATGACAAATAATAATGAAAAATAGCTTAACGGAGGCGCTTCAAATGGCTATTGTCTTTTTTCACAGTAATTTTAGGCATTATGTTGTCATGGAAACAAAGTTGCAAAATTGCATAGAACTTTACACAGAAAAAAATAATGGATTCCCCAATACACACACACACACACACACACACACACACACACACACACACACACACACTAGAATCATTACACATAATAGTAAAAGCCATGCATAATATTAAATGCAATCCAAGTTACTTTGGATGAAATTATCTACTGAATGCATTATAAAAAGCAAAACCAAAAAAAACTCCAAAGGTTATGGTCTTCGTAAGATTATTTTAGGGTTTTTAGCATTATATTGTCATGGAAACTAAGCTGTAAAACTTCACACAGAATGCTTTTTCCCCCCACACTAAAATCATGTTAACACATACAGTACTGCTTGAAAAAGCCGCAAGACATTTTTTTTTTCAATTTCAAATGAAATATAACATGTATTATGTATATGTGTATATACACTTTAGTTTTTCTTCACATCAATGGAAAATGAAGGGGTGTGAATACTTTTGCAAGTCCAAAAAAAAAAAAAGTTCTTCACTATTTATTTATTATTCGTTTCAATAAATGTAATTGTAATTCGCATTATGAGATAAACATCTGCTCTAAAATATAGCGCAAGACCAGTTTCCACTCCAAAATTATATTAAATTTCACAAATAATTGCAGAAAATCTTAACCGTAAGTAGAAAAAAAAAAAACATAAAAAAAGAATGCTTTCATAATAAATAATGTTTGTTAAACTTTTTTACGGTTTATTGAACCCAGAATATTTGATTAAATGAACATGCAGTAACAACAAGTTAATGAATTGCCTTAATAAGCAATAAAAAAGTTTCTACTTTGCCTTATGACACAAACCCGTATGACGCCAGCAGAAGCACTGCAGAGGAGGCGAGCTCGGGGATAATTAGTTGGTAATTGTGTGTTGTCAAGCCCTGGATAATTTAGACCAGTGTTTTCCTTCCTGTCCCCTTTGTTTCCCTGACAAAACGCGCTCAAACACGGTGCCAGGCATCCCTAAAGGTTAATTGGTAATGATCCCAGACAACCTTGCGAGCCATGGTAATTCAGTTGCCATAATTGCTCGGCAGAGGACTACTAACACCAGGGCAGCATTCAGGCTTGTGCTGTTGCATTCGGGTGACCTTTAGTTGGCACAAGCGGCTCCGATATAGACCATAAACAGAGAGAGTAGGAGGGAGAGAGAGATTTGGCATCGCTCAGTGAAACTGTTAGGAGAGGTTAGGAAACTCTGAACTGAATGTCTTGGTCAACGTTTTAATAAAACATCAAATGCAAAGAAGTCTTCGCCGAAGGTGGCGCGTGCAATTTTTCGGTGTAAAAATGATTTCTTGCAGCTGAATTTCTCACAGTGAAGTCTGTAGGTCGATCCCAACGGATAACGTGGCACTGTCAAGCTTTTTTTTATTTTTCAAACGAAAGAAAGAATTTCTTCACAATTAGCAAACAGTGTACCCCAGTGTAAATAATACAATAGAATAATACAATAAAAATATTATACAAAAGTCAGAGGTGTGTGTGTATTTTCATGCTACATTTATATTTTATAATGATAGATAGATAGATAGATAGATAGATAGATAGTGTGTGTATATATATATATATATATTAGATATATAGATAGATAGATAGATATATATATATACTTTACCTGGAAAAACCTTCGAGTCGAGAGCACGTCTATGATGCCAGAGCTCCAGCTACCTGATAGTTTTCACAAAGCAATCTGTTGAGTTGCTCTACCGGGTCCAGTCTTTAAATAATGGATGCATTAAAAAATAGAGTATTTCTTCTACAGTACGCCGTCATGAATTAAACAGGGAAATGATCATAAATTGATACGGAGTCATGAGAATCAGGGTTGAAAGTGTCTCGGCGTGGGCGTATGAATGTGTATGTTAATGCTGTTTGGCTTCTATCAGTTCTGAGCTGAAAACCCAGAACTTTTGACTCTTTCGCAACGAAAACATGTGAAAACAAGCGGTAAACAGCAGAAGCATTAGTGCAGCAAACAGCAGTCCTGCCCCGCTTGTTTAAAATTCTTTGCTCCTGTTTGAGGCCCGTTGTCAGACTTCCCGCTAAGTATAGGAAATGCACTTTCATGTCCTTTCATTATCATAGACGTTATGTGAAGCTTACAGCCATACTGTGAGGTTTGCTTTGAGATCGCAGAGCATGAGCTAAGACCCGGGCAGAAATTCAGAAAGGGAATTTGCTCGACAACTGCTGCAGTCTGAACTCTGTGCAGCGACGTTTCCCGCCAGAGCCGAGCACAGAAACTCTATTCATGCTGGACTTCACTAGGATCTCGTATATTTAATTGTAATTGACACTAAGTGCATTGAATGTTATAAACGGAAAAAAAAAAAAACAGAAAATTGTTTTTATAACAATTAAGCAGATGTTTTGATATGAGGGGAAAAAAACATCATCCCGTTAATTTTACAAAAATTTTACAAAAAATTTTACTTCATCACTGATTCATATTTTATCCAAATAAATTAGGTCTTTAATTTTTAATTCAATGCAGGTATTGCTGGATGGTCGCACCCCAAATGACCTTAAATCTGTTTAGAGATTAAGAGATCTCATGCAAAACAAACAAAAAAAACATTAGTTATTCAAATTTCACATGATCTTTTATGAACACACACACACGTTTTATAAAAATTGTATAAATATTCTTTAGAAAACATCAAACTTGACAATGAAGAAACTTGACAATGAAGAAATTGGAATGAACAACAGAACAATCAGAACTATGTATATTCATGCAACCAAACATTTTATAAACATTATAAAAATACACATCCGTTCACCATTTAATTTAATTTGGAATGGAATACTTTTTATTTTAATCAGCACCATCGACATCAACAGTCATAAGTAAACGCACTTGTTGTGATTTAACTTGACAATCACGAACGATCTGGAAGGAAAGTGGCGTTAACTTCAGGCCTTTCTCAAACCCCGGGTATTTCCGAATCTTGCCCAATCTTGGCTGCTCGGTTTAGAGTAGCGGGAGTTTGACGGCACGGACGCCGTTCTCGCTTTACATTCATTTGTGGCCGCATGCCGCACGGAGCTAACGTGGACCTCTTCTCCCACAACCTCGAGGACCTGGCCTACACATGGAAGCTCATCGTAGGTTACAGTCACGAACTTGCCACTCGAGTCTTGAAGACTGGTTTGTTTCCTTAGTGGCTCAGGAGTGCTTGAGGGTTGCTCAGGTCTATTTTTACTGCCTGATAAAATCATTTCTGCCTGCTTACAGAATCACGACACCTCGCTGTGACTAATTTGTGCGGCTTGTGAAGACAAAACTTGGTGTATCTTTAAGGTGCCCCTATATATATATATATATAATATATAAAATTGGACTATATATATATATATATGATACAGCAAAAATAAGGGAAAACTTCTTACTTTTTCAGCAAAAAATGTAGGTGTAACTTTACTTTTTCCATAGCACAGTACACACACACACACACACACACACACACACACACACATATATATATATATATATATATATATATATATATATAGATAGATAGATAGATTCTTGAGAGACTTCAAAACTGAGGTATTACTTTTAAATTATCATCTTCATCAGCTCTCTCTCTCTCTCTCATTATATAGAGACAAATGAAATCCCATAACGCAATTGCTTTTGAAGAGTCGGGTAAATACGTTTATCATTCAGTGTCTCTATTAAAGCTAAATTATGTTTTCAACCCTCCCAGACATTCGAGAGGCAAAGGCTGGTGCCCCGAGCAACAGATGGGACACCTCCACATGTTGTGATTTACACCATCTGCTAACTGCCGAATGAACAATGGCTGCTGACAAAGCCTTGTATTGTCTGTCACATATCAGGTCTGTGCCGAAACCCCCCGTAGAACACGCTTCCCCAGTGCTCTAATTATTTGCGCCTCTCGCTCTCCTGCTGCGCCGAACCTTGTTAAACACTTGTCGCCAAGCTTCCTCAACTCTAATCCCAACCCTGCTAGCTCGCCTTATCTAGATCCTTCAGCGCCTTTGCTTGCCATGCATGTTGAGGAAGAGTCTTCCAGTTCCTGAGGGAGATTAGATAAGCCGGTTTATGGTTACCGGAGGAGGAGGTTGACTGAATACGTGCGTTTGTTGTTGGCTTTTACGCTTTCTTGCTTTGTGTTTTCAACATACCTAAATCTGATTTTTTTTTTTTTTTTCCTGGACTAAAAAAAAAAGTTGTTCGAAATTAAAATTGAATAGATTCTTGCAATAGCACATATATTTCCTTTACTCGCAACACCATAGTTGAAGAATAACTGTGATTTAAAACTAAAACTAAAATCATAGAAAAGATCTACACATTTTACAGTATTTTAAAAGTATTATAAGTATCATAAGTTATTATATTTCAGCTACTTGACGTGGCAACATTTCTTGTAAAATTAAATAAAGTAATATAAAATAAAAACAAAATTTAAAGTTATATATATATATATATATATATATATATATATATATATATATATATATATATTCTCATAAAATTTAAAATTTTATATAAAATAAAAAAGACATTTTATATGTATGTATGTATTTTATATATATATATATATATATATATATATATATATATATATATATATATATATATATATATATATATATACACATTTAATTTATATATATCACATGTATAGATATATTATATAAGGCAGCATCTCTCATAAAATTAAATAAACTAACAAAATAATAAAAAAAATAATATATATATATATATATATATATATATATATATATATGTTTGTAAAAATTCATAATTAAGCTGTTTTGAATTTTGTGTCACCGTCCCAATAAGTCCATAATCCATATTAAAACATTCTCCAGTGAAAAAGTCTTTCTAATCAGCAGTGAATTAATGTAGGCGTGACAGTCTATAACAAATATATTATTTCAACAAATATTTCAACTAATGTGAAATTTAGGCGTAAGATTTTTTTTTATATTGACGTAATATACCCATCTATCATCAGCACATCTGCTGGATTTGAGAACGTGTTCATGTTTGTGCACCTGAAGTTAAATCTAAACACTGCTTTGATTTATAATTTCTCCCTGTCCAAAGCCTTACCTCATAATTCACCGTGACCTCCATTCAATCACTGCGCTGAATGGTTCAGCACTCTTTTAATTAAACCAATCTGCTTTTAAATTGAGGGTACCATTACATTTATTGGTAAAACAAAAAAAAACTTTCCCTGTTAAAATTGAAAAGCAGTTTTTAATTAATCTAAAGTTCCTTCGCCATTTCTCCCATAATTCTTCCGCGCTCACGTTCATCTCTGTTTATCCACTTGATACATTTCATTAAAAATGAAACGAACAACAAATGGAGAGAATATCTGTGTAAAACATTCCCACATAAAGACATCAAAATGGACGTAAGTGAGTTTGAAAGTGGAGTTTTCAAGCTTCATTTTATCTTCTGGCTTTTGTTGTTGCAATAAATGGCTGAATAAATTAATTAATGAATTAATGAAAATTGCCTTGGTGTTTAATGGTCTTCCAGCGTAATGTCCTCTGTGACAAACACCTTGGACGCTGCGGTGCCACTGTATTTATTTTCAGGCTTTGTTTCTCCATCAGTTTAGTAGCTTGTGAGTGGTCATTAATTACAAAGGTAATTTACAAAATGCATAAATTTGTCATCCAAGGTTAATGACAAAGCCTGCCACAGTGAATATAATTTTCTCCATAAAATACATTCGGTGAGTGTGTGCTTATCCTAATGGGTACGCTTCCCACACTGTAGAAAGTGTAAATGTGCATCCTAATGAGCAGTTTCTACCCCGTCTGACCCTTCGAAACTTTCTGCTGGTCTGATCGAGTCGGGTTGATTAAAACTATATAAATTAAAGCAATTATTGTTTAAATCTTACATAGGATGCACTGACTTGACCTGGATGTGTACAGGAGTGCTGATTTTCATCAAATAAATATCTAGTGAGACCTTTCGCAAAATACTGTACATTGCTAAAGACTGCTATATAAAAATAATATATGAGAATATAATATAATATATTTAGAATAATTTTTTCATATGTGTTTCACAATTATAATTATTTATAATGTATATATATATATATATATATATATATATATATATATATATACACAAAGTACACACATATATTATGTAAACAAAAGCTTATTTTATAAGCGATTAATTGTGATTAATTATATTATATTATATTATTATATATAAAAAATATAGTTTATATATATATATATATATATATATATATATATATATATATATATATATATATATATATATATATATAAATAAAACCCATTTAAATCCTGAAACAAGTGTGTGTGTGTGTGTGTGTGTGTATGTATATATATATATATATATATATATATACACACACACACTTGTTTCAGGGTTTAAATGGGTTTTATCTATATATTTATTTATTTATTTTTTTACAAAGTGGAAATCGTTTTCAAATGCTTTTGTGCAATCCTCTTTTTTTTTTTTTCTCACCATCATCACCCGAATGGTCAAATAAATACACGTTCATATCACTAAAATCACTATCATTGTCAAATTGCAGGCTTAGTCCCCTCAGCCTCGGTGACATCTTGTTTGGACACGGGCCCAACGTAATCGCCGCTCCGAATCTCAACCGACACATAAAAAGGCCATGTCAATTTTGTCTGCTCTGGCTGAGATCACCATTAAAAGCTCTGCGCCACTTGATGTTGTTGTGTACACTTGCTTGGAGTGCAATAATTGCAGGCATAAAACTCCGCGTGCTTTTGATGCCAGTTTATACCGCGCTTGTGCTTACTTCATGCTTTATGTTGCTGCTGGGCCTCTAATTCACAAGCCTTATGACTCATTTCGAGCTATTGATTTTCAAAAACAATGATAAGGACTAAGCCGCGAGATGAAAAATAAGCAAGAAAACGCGCTCTTAATTGAATCGAGCACTGCTGGCAAAACCGCCAGCACGCTCTCCTCTCATCTACAAGCTGGAATTATAACAAAAAGCGGCATTTATCTTAAGACTGACTTTGGTTTCTAACAAGCTCGGAGATTCAGGTAGGTCAGTGTTAGGATACCGTGGTAACATGAGACTGATGAAAGTGTTTTTCGAGACGCCAGATGCAGTCAGTAAATACACTTGGTTTGAACCCGAGCTGTCGGTTATAGCTGATAGAACTGTACTGATATAATGACACGAGCGCGCATTTCTTTCCTGAATGCCTGAAGGTTATTATTCTGAAAGAAGTCAGTCGCGGCAGTCTTCAATATGGTAATTATTCTGAAATATTGGTGATTTTTCAGGTGTGAAGGTATAGATGAGAAATGAAGGAAATATAAGCGTTGCGTGTCGATAGCTGAATGCTTGCATGAATAGCTTTGAGTTGAAGTTTGCTTAAGTTAAATTGCCAAGGGTTCAAAACAAGTTAGTGTGTATTTGACTCTGTGAAATGGTAAAATGCGTAATTGGAAATAAATAATGAAAAAAACAACAAACAACAACAACAATAATAATAATAATAATAATAATAATAATAATAATAATAATTATTATTATTATTATTATTATTATTATTATTATTATTATTATTATTATTATTATTATTATTATTATTATTATTATTATTATTATTATTATTATTATTATTATTATTATTATTATTATAAATGAATATATTTAAATATCGTTGTTTCCTAATTTATAATATGTTTAATTTTAAAATGTTTGCAATTCACTTAAAAATCTAATTTAATAAAACTCGTTATTACTTATATTAGTAATATATATATATATATATATATATATATATATATATATATATATATATATATATATATATTACTTTAAATCATTGTTTTTGAAATTAATAATTCATATTGTCAAATACACACAAATATAAATGTATTATTAACAGTTGTATGAATAGTTTTGATTTGAAGTGTGCTTATGTTAAATTGCCAAGGGTTGAGCAACAACAACAAAAAAACTAAATAAATAATAATAATTAAATAAATAAATAATAATAATAATAATAATAATAATAATAATAATAATAATAATAATAATAATAATAATAATAATTATTATTATTATTATTATTATTATTATATTATTATTATTATTAGCTAAATAATTGTAAGATGTACTGAAAAAGTAATTGCGACCTTTTTTTTCACAATTAAAAAAATTATTTTGTTGTTTAAAACCATTATAATTTTTTATTGTTTAAAACTGTTATAATTTGTATCATTTTTAAATATTAATTAATTCATTCATAATACAGAAATGTATATATGTATATAGCTTGACACTAATACTTATGCAAGATTATGGACTATAACTCACTGAATAATAATAACATTGTTACTTGACAGGAACGGAAGCCTCTGATCAGTTTTCAGTCTTTACGTTCCCAAAGATGACTCAACATAATCCCACTAGTCCCCGGTCAGTTACATGGACAAACCAAGTGTTTCCCCTTCAATCAATCCTAAGAAATGTGCTGATTAATCATGCGAAATCCCTCCGCAGTACATCACGGGGGATAGCTGTCCTGCCAGCCGGGCTATTGATTTAGTCTGCGCTCTTGACCTTCCAATTTCTCTACATGAATCACCTGCACAACCGTTTTGTCCAATAAAAGCATTTTAATTTTCATCTCATCTGCACTCGAGATGTAATTTAGCTTACGTCCTCACTTTAGCCTGCAAAAATATCCTCCGCTGATTTCCTCTCAAACGCTCTGGATATGTGACCTCAAACGGGCTGCTGTATTTGTGCGCTCAGTGTCTGCCGCCGACAAGAATGTTTTTTATTGTGGCCATCTGTATAGTCTGTGGGGAAATGTTATTTGGGCCACATCATAACAGGACTCCCATCAAAATTAGGCACGATTTGCATGTTTTAACCACATTTCAACGCACGAGAAAATCTGAACTAAATCGGTCGTCAGCAAGTGGCGATGCTTAGATCCCACACGGGATAATGGATTTTAATGATAAAAAAAAAAGGAAATTGAGAGTGCTGTTTGTATGAAATGAGCCACCGCAAGTATTGTAGGTCTCTATGCGGTTGCTAAGGTTTTCCGAGCGGTGTTGGCATGTTGCTATGCAGTTACGAGGGGATTCTGGGTTGTTGCTAGGTGGTTGCTTAGTGGCATCCCCGAGTCTCTAATATCATGGTCTGGAGATGCGCCTGGCATTCCTACTTTAATATAAGTGTTGTTTTTTTTGTTTTGTTTTGTAATCTACCAGGAGACAAGAAGTCTCTTTTCAAGAAGTATCATCTCCCCTCAACAAGATAACAATTCAACAATTTAGAAATGACTTAAGAAATTTAATACTTCATATGTAAATGCGAATAATACTATTGTAATGTTGAAAATAAAATAAAATAATTACTTAGCAAATAATAAATAATTAATAAAAATTATTTAATTATTATTAAAAAAAAAATATATATATGTAAATAAAGTCACAGCTAGGACACGAAAAGTCCTAACATAAAAAAAACGTCAATTTCAAATTTGAAACATTTTTTTTTTTTTAAATAGACAAAGTCATGATTTAAGATAAATACTAAAAGTTATGACATAAATAAATGTGAAACTATAATGGCAATTTCATTTTATCGCACACACACACACACACACACACACACACACACACACACACACACACACACACACACACAAAACTTAAGGTAAAGCTTTAATTAATATACGATATATTTTATAATGAATATGAATGCAAATATGTGCACATGTATGTATGAATGTATTTTTTTTATTTACCTGCGCATTCTTGATGAACACATCTGGTTGTCCTCAGGCGGGGTGGAGAGTCTCAGCGGGGGCTGAAGTGCCATGCGTTTTCTTTTACACTCACATCAGAGCATTTGATTGCCAAGGGCAAAGATCTGATTAGAGAGGCAGGGCTCTAAAAGACTTCAAGGGCCTCCTCGCTGCTCGACGGTAGCATACAGTGACATTCAGCACACTTGTTTTATTTTTATTTTCAAGAATATCAGTAATATTTGCATTGGCGTGACTGAAGTCGGAAGGGAACGATATCTGGGTTGCGGCGAAACCTCGGAGTGAAAGTCATTAAAATTCAAGTTCCATAGATTTGAGTCGCTGTGACCTGACTTGAATGGATATTAGTCGCGTCGAGGGAAGATCTTTTGTGAGCGAGATTGTAGTGATATTTCTGCGTAGTTCTTTCGCGCTTCGCAAGGTTGGAAGATGTTGTGTATATAAAGAAAAATAGACATGGAGCTGCGGCGTGCGTGGAATAGAGTTGACGAATAGAAGTACCCCGGATAAAGTGACCCAGAGGTAGATGCTGATGTAGAGCAAATAACACGACCGTGTGCAAAAATGTTAATGGTAAAGCGAGGGAGAGTTACAACGTTCAAGGGCAGTGTGTGCTACTGTTCTCGTGAATGATTTGATTCGTGCATCTTTGCGAAATCTTCACGCCGAATGGGAAACATTTGGTGGGGAACGGGCTTCTCTGTGTCAAAGGGAGCATACAGTATATGCTAAGCAGCCGGAGTCCTGTCATAATTTGTTCGATATGTCTTTACAGCGTGACTCTGCAAGAAATATTGAAGTTTTATGTCCTTTTCCCAGGGCTATAGAGCTGCCTGGGCTGTGTAACCGCATACATCTTTGTGGATAATCAATATTCAAACCTATTCTAGGGATTGAGCAAGCAGATTCTAGCTTCTTTGAATATTTCTGGAGTCTTAGTGGACCGATAGAGAATTTCAAATATGTGTTTCTTTTGACAGTGTGCACAATAGAAATCATCTCCCTCTGAAAGTCTGTATTTGTTCCAGTAGTGGCATTCATCACGGACCGTTTTTAGCTCTGTTGAGATTTAACATGATACTGTGGCTACAATGAAGAGTTGGTGAACATGCAGGCCTCTCTTTCCAGTGTAGTTCAAAGTTTTGTGAGCCGTAAATTAGCACAGAACAGATTAGTTAACCAGATTAGTCAAAGTTAGGAAATGAGTAGATATAAAATAGATCTCTACAATAAAGATATATGGATCACAATAGATGTATGCATGTATGCATGCATCATAAATATATATTTACATATTTATTTTTATTTGTTTTTTTTTAAATTTTTAAATTAATTTTATTTAATTTTTTAATTATTTTTGTGTAATTTTGACTTTTAAATTCTAACTTAGTATCTCATAGTTTTATTTTATTTAATGTCACAATTATATTTTAATAACAAATTAAAATATATATATATATATATATATATATATATATATATATATATATATATATTTATTATTTTTAATTACTTTTATTTATTTTTTTAATTAACAAAGATCTCATAATTTCTTTATTTTTAATGCAATTTTGACTTTTAAATTCTAACTTAGTATCTCATAGTTTTATTTTATTTAATGTCACAATTATATTTTAATAATAATATAATATATATATATATATATATATATATATATATATATATATATATATATATATATATATATATATTTTATTATTTTTAATTACTTTTATTTATTTTTTAATTAACAAAGATCTCATAATTTCTTTATTTTTTAATGCAATTTTGACTTTTAAATTCTAACTTAGTATCTCATAGTTTTATTTTATTTAATGTCACAATCATATCTTAATAACCTCATAATTATGACTTGGTATCTCATCTCATAATTGCTGACTTTCTCATAATTTTAGCTTTTTATGTTATACTTCAGACTTGTATATTTTTCTCATAATTACTGACCTTTTATCTCACACTTTCAGCCTTTTATCTCATATTACACCTTGCTTTTTTTTAACACTTGACCTAGTATCTCATACGCATGATTTTTTTTTTTAATCTCACGTGGCAGAAATGAGCTTTCGTGAGATCAATCTAATTGCCTTCGAAAAGCGTGTATCGAATTAACCTAGTTGTTTCGTTCCTGACTCATTCGGATTTCGAAAGAATCTTCCGTCAACGATCCAACGATTCACTCACAAAGATCGTCGCCGCCTACACGCGCAGAAAAATAACCAGCCATCTCAACGTTAATTTTACATTTACATTGTTTTTAATTACAGCTCGGTGGGGACTTGAAAGAACAACAAAGCGAAGGCAAATCCAGCTCAGCAAAATTAAGAAACGTCGACCGAAATGAAATCAGTCATTAATCTTTCCGAGGCTTTCCAATAAATCCAATAACTTAAATGGGATTCTTCCTCTTCATAAATCTCAAACATTGTAAAAACAGCTCCGCTGAACACGTGAATTAAAACGGATTGGGTATTTCTTTTTTTGTCGAGATGAATCTGCAGTTAGCCATACGTTTGTTTCTCTATAGCGACCCCAGAGCAATATACTTTTTTTGCTGAAGAAAGCGGTAGGTTTGTTTAAGTCAAGGGTCATTTGTTGTGGGTCAGTGAATGCCATTATCCCACTTGTACGTCCTTAGAGGTTGAGAGGTACCGCAAGAGGCCATAGAGGCTATTGTCCGCGATGCACGTCTCCAGTAAATGGAGCTTGGGTTCGCTCGTTTCCATCACCGTCTCACAGAGCCAATCTGTGCAGGGTGCCCAGCCACTAATGAGCCCTGTTCTGCTGGGAGCCCTCCACGCTGCTGAGCATTTATTTACACGAGCCACGGATGAAGCTTTATAAATACCACGCTGAATACGGCCCGTCGCGGTCTCTGTATTATTAATACGGCGTTCGATACATTTTAATGAATCTGCGATCGATCGAAGCATTATGCTAATAACGCTTTGTCGTTCGAACGGCCCCCGCGTGCGGTGAACAAGTCGTGAATCGCATTCGAGGGATATTACTTTTGGAAGAAAAGTCTTCGGTTCGCGAGGGATGATTGCCTTATACTCTGAGCTCCGCGGCATCCCGTAAAGATTGAATTATTCCAGTGATTGAGAAGCACGTCGAAGTTTCTTTAGCGGTACGCCGAGGGATAAGTTTGGCAGAATGCTTAGCCTGCAGTTTCCCATCCAACAACTGGGCCTTCATGCATAGGCTACATGCTGCTCTGCCTGCGGATAATGTGTGATTTAAATCATATTACAGAACGTTTGCGTTCACTGAATGAAAATAAATAGAAAAAAATACGTATGAATTTAGTTACAGATTCATCACATTCGTTGTTTTCCTATTATGGGTTATGAAAAGTTCATATTTTAGTTTTAGGGGTCCCTAAAAACAGGTCGGCATGCATGCAACACACAAACAAACAAACACCAAAAAACACGTGTTTTCTTCTAATACGAATTTATTATATGCAGTTATTTGTTGGTCGGTTGCATTTAAAGCTGCGTTTGTACGCTTTTAAGACTCAAAAAGCAGCACCTTGTGGCAAAGATTGAATTTGCATTTTCATTCAGGACAATGGAAAAAGACCAACAAGTGGGCAGGCGGTATGCTAATGTTTCGTTCGAGAGACTATAACTCGTTGTGTTACACACTACATGGAAGGTCATTTTTAAAAGTCCGTAACAGGGACACTTTAAATCATTCTTCATGGAAAAGCAGCAGCATTTTAAATGCAGACACTTTTTTTGGACAAAAGTATATGGGCAAAATCGTACAGAAGCCACTTTCTCCCACTTAAGTGAAAAAAATGCTTTGGTCATTCATAATTCTGAGATGTCTAATGTTGTAAATGTGGGGTCAAAATGATGAGGTAAAAAATCATAATGATGATAAACAGTATAAATTATCACATAAGCCATTAAAAAAACGCATCGATGTCATAATTTAGATTTTTACTTCTTTTCTAATTGATGCCTTTTGTCAAAATGTTAACTTTATCCTATAACTTATTATCATCTGAATATCTTATGTTGACTTTTAATGTCTTATATTTAAGTAAATAAATAACTTATATTTAATATATATATATATATATATTACACTTGATATTTTTCTCACAATTATTTGCTTAATAATTGACTTGGTAATACATATTTATCATATTTTATGTCACATTTTATTACAAAAAAAAACAATTTAGCATCTTATCATTTTGACTTCTGCCATAAGTTTGAAAATTGTACCTTTTATGTCATTATTATAGCTTAGTATCACTAATTACGCTTTTTACATCATTTTTATATATATATATATATATATATATATATATATATATATATATATATATATATATATATATATATATATATATATATATCTCCCCCATTAAGAAAAAAAAAGTGCTAATTGAATGTCTCTTAATATTTGATAATTACTTAATATCTCACTATTGTGATTTGTTTGCTCAGAGTGCTTGCTCTAGTCTTTTCCATTTAACAACGTGTTGGAAAATGGCCACAAATAAGCATATAACTTGGTGCACAAGTCATTTTGAATATTTTATGGGGCTCTTTTCCTCCTTATTTTGCATGATAGCATCTGTCCTCATTCATTTCCATAAAAAAAAAAAAAACAGCAACAGCAGCATGAATGTTTATCCCAATTTATCCTTCAGTGTTTAATGAAAATAATAATAATAATTAATCATAAATAAAACCATATAAGTAAAATATTATGAGGCCATGATATATATTATATATATATATATATATATATATATATATATATATATATATATATATATATATATATATATATATATATATATGGCACTCCCACATAATAATATGTGTATATATATATATATATATATATATATATATATATATATATATATATATATATATATATATACACAATTATGTGGGAGTGTTTAGATTAAAGTATCCATCTCTTTCTATACACTGTCTTTTACAGTGCCATTCAAAGCATTTAGGCCATTATTTATGACTGCAGTGTCGATCGGTTATGATAGTTCACTGGCATTGGAAATGTTGTTGTATGTTGCACTTATTATTTATCCTTGTCCAAACATAAGTCTGAAAACGAGGTGAATATGACTCAACAGCCTCTTTCAATTTCAGTTGTTAAATGGTAGTACAGCTGATGTTTGAAAAAGTTTACAACTACATCAGTACTAATAAACACCGAGGGAGGCCGAAACTATAAAGCAAAGTAAAGCAAAGAGGAAAGAAGCAACTTTTTATTTCCGCAGCATTGAGCTTGGCACCCTTTCAAACTAAGTGTTCCCGCAACATTGTCTCCTTTCCGAACAATGAGCGTGTTTCTCTGGATCGGCTACACGGAAGTGAACTACACAACAGTTCTTCCTAAATTTGCGGGCACGGTGTCAAAACTTATGACGGGTGAGACAACAGCGTCTAGACTATTAGGCCAGAGGGAGCTGGAGATGGTCATGAACCACATGCGTTGTTTTGACCCTGTACACATCCACGCAGTATTGACATGAGATCAAGAGCAAGCAGCAAGTCGAGCTGCCGTGCTGCACTTCTTCATGTGGAGGAGCAAGATTTATGACAGCTGCTTCTATGGAGATGCATATGCGTGCGGGTGAACAAACCGGCTGATCTACAAATGAACATAAGAATTACATTTATCTAGCACGTAATTTGAGCATGTGACTTCAAAATTATTCATTTTTTCATTTGTTTTTTTTTTATTTGCATTCATACGTGCCTAAATCGTGCTTAATTTGCACACTGTTAACAGTAGTTCATCATTTCACGCACACACAAAAAAGTCATATCACCTTAAAATGTTAGTACTACTTTTTAGATGTTTGCATTTAGGTATGCACGTATTTTGCATTAGAGTATGTTATATTTAATTTCACGTTAATATTGTTTATGCTATTTTAGTCGCAGTTGGGCACAATTGAGTCGATGTGTTAATGTTATATGCATACAGTGACGAACAGTAAATGTTTTGTTCACGTGAAATCAAAGCGAATGCTTTGCACGTACCATCTCCCACCTTTAAATGCAGAGCAGCGATCTATCGATTGCTTGCGTTGGAGGCAGGCACACCTCAGATATGAAGCGGTCTTCGTACAGTACGGTTAAAGAAACGAGAGACGAAATCGTGACGGCTGCAGAGCCGGCGAGGCTCGTACTTTCGTGCATTCGCCAGCGAAGTGTTGCAAACGATTATAAAATCCCCCGTCAATCACACGCATGCTGGTAGACGCGCGAGAGCCCGCTATCTGCGTGTTTTACGCACCAGATTTTTGAGGAAAGGCTTTTTTTTGTCAAGTCAGAGACGCGCTTTAATCGTAAACGTAATATATGCAGCGAGTTTCGATCGATACGGACTTGTTTTAATAGTCTGAGATTTAACGCGTCGATCTGCCTGCATAAAAAAATAATAATAATCAAGCCGTAAAGGGTGATATAAAAGGGAATACCCAGCGTTCCTGTTGAAATGCACTTATTTTTCAAGACATCGCATGTCTTAAGGGCTGTGACGTAGCGTATGTGCGCATAGTTCCTATAGTCTTGACGCAGTGTTTGTTGTGACAGTAATAGAAGAAGCTCAGCGCACCGGCTGCACTGTTGCATGCACGTCGAGTAGTTAATTATTTTACCGCATTCAACTGCAGTTCCCCCTCCACACACACACTCACACACACTCACGGCGGAAAAAAAGAAACAACCTTCACGCGAACAACACCTGCGCTTTGTGGAATACTTGAGCATTTCTTTTTCTTTTCCTACGTGAAACGGAAATATCGTCTGCGGGGACTCTGGAAATGCCGTGTGCTTTAAAGACATTCGGATGGGGAAAACGGAGCGGCTCCGCGAGAGCTGTCGGAGGGGATAGAGACGAGAAAAAGCGATCTGGAATGAAAGCAATCTAAACCCTTCGACGGCGATTTCTGTGGACATTTCCGACACTTGCTTGCCCTGTGTGTGGACTGTTTTTTCCCCCGTGCGAGCGAGCGAGCGAGCAAGCATTCCCTCGTCCGATGGATTTTTGCCTTCGCAGCTCAGCAGAGGGTGTTAGATCTGCTGGTGAACACCGGGCTGAAAAGTCCAGAATCTCTCAGCGACCGTCTTTGTGATATAAAAGCGTAAAGCGACGCCGTCGGAGTCAGAGGAAGGATGCTAAAGATGTAAGAATCTCGGATTAATCTTACTGCGATGCATTGAGATGTACGCGGTGTGATTTCAGCACCACGGGAGAAAGAACAGCTCCCGCGCCGTGGATATGTGAGAAATGCACAAGGTCAGTGATTTGCGAGCCCGAAAAGCCAAATAATTGAGTTGGAGATGTCATTCTGTACGCTTTAAGATTGTTTTGAGAGCATGCGATGGGGAGGTGATGAAAAAAAGGCTTCTTGATGTCGATTTTTCTCAATCTGGACATAGCGAGCTGAGCATGGATATAATCACAGAGTGTCCTCTGCTTTTTTAGACTGGAGATTTATCTCATTTCTCGCCCTCTTGCTGATTGTATTCATGTCTTGATGTCGGGGATGATTGTGTCGTATTGAAAATGCTGCTTTGGATTGTGTTGCTGAAGGCGGCTCTTTGTGTAGCTATCGGGAATGTTACAAGGGACGTCTGTAAGGAGCAGATCTGCTCCTGCAACGCAATAGAAGGCGATTTGCACATTGACTGCGAGAAAAGGAGCCTCACGAACCTGCACCATTTGACAGGTCCGAGCTCTCAGTTTTACCATCTCCTGCTTCACGGGAATTCTTTGTCCAGACTGTTCCCTAACGAGTTCGCTAACTTTTACAATGCCGTGAGCTTGCATTTGGAGAACAATGGCTTGCACGACATTGTGCCCGGTGCATTCCTGGGACTGCAGCTCGTCAAGCGGCTGCACATCAATAACAACAAAATCAGATCTTTCAAAAAGAACACCTTTCTGGGCTTGGATGACCTGGAGTACCTTCAAGCCGACTTCAACCTTCTGAGGGACATCGACCCATCCGTGTTCAGGGACTTGAGTAAGCTGGAAGTTTTGATCTTAAACGACAACCTTATTAGCGCCCTTCCCATCAACGTGTTTCAGAACGTGCCCATAACACACCTTGATCTGAGAGGGAACCGCATAAAAACGTTGCCTTACGAGGGGATTCTAGAGCAGATACCTGGCATCGTGGAGGTTTTATTGGAGGACAACCCGTGGGACTGCAACTGCGACCTGGTTTCCCTAAAGGAATGGCTAGAGAACATCCCGCAGAACGTGCTCATTGGAAGGGTCATTTGCGAGGCGCCCACTCGGCTGCAAGGTAACGACCTGAACGAAACGGCCGAGTCGGAGCTGTGCCCTTCAAAGAGCGGCATGGATTCCAGTCTGGTGGCGCCTCCCACCCAAGACGAGACTCCCGATCGTCGCCCCCGCCCCACGCCCTCTAAAACGAGCGGGGTGACGGAGTCCCACAGCGGTGGGGGAGGCCATAACAGGGGCCGTTCCAAAGCCAAGGAGAACTGGCAGCTGAAAACCAAGCCTACGGCCATGGCGACTGGTGTCGTTGAAAGAGAGCCACCGGCTAATTCGACGTGCCCCCAGTCTTGTGATTGTAAGCTGAT
The DNA here is from genome assembly GCF_018831695.1 of Puntigrus tetrazona. Classification (NCBI taxonomy): domain Eukaryota; kingdom Metazoa; phylum Chordata; class Actinopteri; order Cypriniformes; family Cyprinidae; genus Puntigrus; species Puntigrus tetrazona. The sequence goes on from NC_056699.1 coordinate 4,010,193, forward strand.
TGGAACCAGACAAGGGCTCGGGGTTAACTGTGAGGGCAAGAAGATAGAAAGTGTGGCCAATCTCAAACCCAAACCCCTGGTCGCGCATGAGTTGAACCTGCGTGACAATAACATTCACACCATCAGAAGGAATCAGCTCCGAGGCTACCACAGTTTGAACCTGCTCGATCTGGGGGGGAATAACATCAAGATGATCGAAAACGGCACCTTCCACAACCTGACCGAGTTGAGGTGGCTCTACATGGACAAGAACTACTTGGATACGTTAATGGCGGAGATGTTCGCAGGGCTTCAGAACCTGGAGTATCTCAGTTTGGAATATAATGACATCCAGCTCATCATGCCGGGCACCTTCAGCCCGATGCCCAACTTGAGGGTGCTCTTCCTCAACAACAACCTGCTCAAAGCTCTGCCCGTGGATGCATTCTTGGGGGTTTCTTTGTCTAAAATAAGCTTGCACAACAATTATTTCACTTATCTCCCTGTGCCAGGCGTCCTAGACCAGCTCAACTCTATCATCCAGATCGATTTGCATGGCAACCCCTGGGATTGCACGTGCAACATCGTTCCTTTCAAACAGTGGACTGACAAGCTTGGGGCGGACGTCATCGTGAGTGACCTCAAGTGCGAGTCGCCCGAGCAGTTCTGGAAGAGGGATTTCCGGCGGATCAGGAACGATCTGATGTGCCCTCAGCTCTACGAGAAGATCTCCCCCACCTCGCTGTCCAAAAACAGCACCTTCCCGGCAGACACGGGGACGCGGCCCAACTCCTACCTGGAGCCCAGCAGAGTGTCCATATCGGTGCTCGTGCCCGGTCTACTCTTGGTTTTCGTGACGTCTGCCTTCACCGTGGTGGGAATGCTGGTCTTTATCCTGCGCAATCGAAAGAGATCGAAGCGGAGAGACGGCAACTCTTCTGCGTCAGAAATCAATTCCTTACAGACAGTATGCGACTCGTCCTACTGGCACAGCGGAGCTTATCATGCGGATGGGCCACACAGAGGTTACGACTGTGGTGCCCACTCTCTCTCTGACAAATGATGCTCATGGAAGCAGGAGCGAGCAAACGGACGAACTGCGTTTCGTATGTTGCGGTGACAATGGAGGGCGACACACAAACACTAGACCTCAGACTCGCCTCTGTGGGAAAAAAAGAGATAAAATAGCCTATTTTTGTTGCTTCGGTTGAGTATAGCGTCCATCAAACACTGCAATGGGGCCCCCACTGTTATATATGTATAGAGCCTCTCTCTCTTTCTTTCTCCTCCCAGCTCAGACTGCAGACACGCTCAAAAGAGGACGTGGGAACGGTGCACGAACGCATGAATGTAATGTAAATAACGGACTGTAACATATCTGCATGATTCGCATGGTCTCAACACACACTGGGAACCATTACCATAGTAACAAGGAAGCCAACGCGACCCTCCTTTCGTGTCATCGATATATATATATACATATATATATATATATAAATATAAAACTATATATGACTATATTAAAAGTGCCATTTCTTCTATTTTTTGTCAGTTAGAATTTGTATTTGCTGTTTGATTTCTCTTTCTCGAAGGTGGACAGGCCAAAAGGTGGAGATGTAAATGCATGTACTTTACGTTTTATCAGTTGATTGTTGATTGGTTGATATGGGGATAATTTATACTTCTTTTGAGTGCAGATTTCTCATGTATCTGCCCAGTCATCTCCTTTATGAATGTAAAATGTGTTTATCTTATAGTGTGCCAACTGTTGACATGTTTGGGATGCGGATAAGCATGAACGATTCACGTGCTTATGCTGCGAAAATTCAATGTAGCTCCAGTGGTTCGTGATCTTGTGCGTCGATGGATACAGCGTGTGGGTACCAGGATGACAGAAGGGGAGGATTTTTTTTTCTTCTTTTTTTTTTCCTTTTTGAAAGGTGATGTTCGAAGGGGGCTTTGGTACGTGACGATTTTGAACCGTCTACAGAGTGCACATAGACTAAGATGCCTTTATTTTTATTTATTACTATTATTATTGTTATTAATTATTATTATTATTTTTAGGGGTTGAAGTATTCCTTCACAAAAGCCTATTATTCACTGTAAGTATTGTGAGCTTTTGTAAAGCCATCTATTTTGTCCAAATACGAGAAAAGGAATATTACGCCGTTTGCTACTTCGAAATTCGTCCTATGAAGCGGATGAAAAGGTGTAAATATATATAGGAGAAGCAGACCAGAATGGCATGTCTGTGCATTTGACTGATGTCATCACAGCAGCCGTAGAAGGAATAGCCGCCTCTAGATGTCGCTGTTGCCTCTCAAGCATTTGAAACCATGCTGGGAGATGAAGTTCACCGGTATGTGTAGGCGAACCAGCATTCACCTTATCAACATAACTAGGCCTAAGCGTGTCACTGTGATGGCTAATACTCGCAGAGAAGGGCGGGATCAGATTCAGTAGTGAGGAACACGAGTTGAACGCTGTTTCCAAAATGCCATTTTTACAAACGAGATGTAGAGCGCAGTGCCATGCATCTTACCGCTAGCATTTAAATGTCACCGCTGATGTTTTTGAGGTTGCGTTTGTATCACTGTAATTATTTTACAACAAAAAACGACATAAATAAAGAACGATTAAAAGCTAAAATAAGGTAACCAGCCGTCCATTTCCATAGACAGAGTACCATCTAGACTTCCTAGCTTACCTTTTTATTCTCCTTGGCCCTAATTGTGTGAGTTTATTGAGTAATACAATAAGAAAACTCCATCCACAATCCTATTCATGGCCTTGCCTCGTTGCAAGTGTGGAAAATATCGGCACCGGGAGATGCTTTTCTCTCTTACCTGTCAATTTGATTTAGGTTGCACAAAACAAAGTCGGTTGAATTGCAATCCAGCAGAACGTCCCAATGGGGTTCCTGTCATATTGCAATGGTTTTACTCTAATGTAGATTCAGAGCCTTCAGAGAGATGTGTGTTGTGACTCACACTGCACATACACACAAAACAAAACTAAAAAAAACGAAAAAAACAAGCATCCGTTCTTCCCCCAACCGACCGAAATTGAAGGGTGACCTTCTGATCTATTTTATCTGTTATACCGGTTCTGGCTGTCCATCAAGGCATCTCCTTCTCTCTCTCTCTCTCTCTCTCTCTCTCTCTCTCGCTCTCGCTCTCTCTCTCTCATCATGCGTGGAAGGGTAATTATTTGTCGCTCCACTGTGAAAGACTGTACCACATTCTGGCTTATCTATTATTTGGTGCATTTTCCCAACAGTTTGTCTCAGAGTTACATTTCTATGCTTTGCTACATTTGATCTGCTTCTATTTTGTTAAATAAAATGTGGTGGAGGTTGAGTGAAGTTACAGTGGGTATATATATTTTTTTTCTGTTTGTGAATGTAAAAATGTTTTATAAACCTATGTGTGATGTTCACATTTTGGATATGAAGTTCTTAGTTACACGCAGTGCGATGCGTTAATGTGAACATAATGATCACTGGTCAGCGCAGGTTACAATGCAGGCTTTTAAAACTGAAAGGCACTTTATGGTTAAATGAATACACAGGTCCTACAGGGAAAATAGATTGAATGGATTCTGTCTAGCCCTCAAAAGCTCAGTTAAATGTATGTGGGTCATTCCTGTTATGCGGTATGTCCAAAATTAATATTTACATTGTAATGTACTGTGAGAAATATTTCTATAAAATGTACTCAATTTCAAGAAGTATGTTCAGATTCTTAAAATCCTGTAGCTTAAACAGCTGAGCAAAGCGATATAGAAACACCAAGGTCGTGAGTTTGATTTCTATGGGGTGCATGAATAGATAATGTAAACCGTACCTCGAGTGCATTAATAGAATCTGACTTCAGTCTTTAGTCTCTGCTAAATGTTTTTAATAAGTATTATTTTTTTACTTGAGTCTTTACAAATTGTTAAGAAAATGAATATGGTGTTTGAATAGGATGCTTATTTTAGATAAGTGAGGGTTCGATGGTCAGATTACATGTGGGTTTTTTAAACATGTTTCATTTTAATTATCATGCAATAAAATGGAACAAAATGGAAGACAAAACAGCAAACTATTGTTACTTACATGTTTGTGTTGTTGTTGTATAGACAAACGTCATGGCAACTAATGCTGATTTTTTTTTTTTTTTTTTTGAGAAAAACACTAATCTATTAATTGTTCATACCCAAGAAAACATGTTTTATGTGCAACATTTTGGCTAGAGAGATAAAAATAGAGACATTCTGTGTTTTTATATATATATATATATATATATATATATAATAACCAAATTGTGACTAAAAGTTGAGGCAGCATCTACATACATGCCAAAATAACATCTGCTCAAAAACCACAGCAGTGAAATGGTGTACAATTTATCAACTTAACTATGATGAAAGAAAGCTATAAGACTTTCATCTTTAAAAATCGTTAAATTAATATTTCATGCAGGATCTTAAGAGATATTTGATGGGGACATAAAATGCATATCAGGAATGAGCCACGTGAGTTAAACCCTGTTGAAAGATAATATGTAAGAATTGAAGGTCTTACAAGAGGTACTTAAAAGTTTATTTAAGGTCTGTGGGTGTTTAAAAAAAAAAACACAATCTAATGCACAACTGTTGTGCATGGGAACATTGAAACTGGCATGTCGGAGACAGTGTTGCTGTGTTGTTTTGCATATTTGTTTGATGTGAAATTTAGGTCATACTCTTAAGGCAACGTTTTCATCATCTCTGTTTGGAAAAAGACTCACTGAAACAAACCTAAAAGGGAAGATGTTCAAAGTTGTGTTTAGTATATGTGTTTTTTTAAGCCACAATGCTGATTATTTTCTTGGTTCTAACTGTACATCACCGATCTACGAAACCGAAGAACTATATTCCGGTTTAAATACTATAATTAAGCTTTAATGTAGGCTCACACGGGTTTTATAAATGTTTTTGTTTTTGAGTTTGTTTGTTTTTTACACAATGAGTAAAAAGTGCTATGGCGAGTATGCGTTGAAACCAAAACTCAAAATTAAAATCTACTATTTATTCATTCTTTGGCCATACTAGAAAATAATTTGTTTCTTGATGGGAACGGATTTAGAGGACTGTACTGCAGCTCACCAGTCGATCCTCTGCAGTGAATGGGTGCCGTGAGAATGAGAGCGCAAACAGCTGATAACATCACAGTAATCGAAATGTAGTAATAGAAATGTTGAGATAAGATGGGTTTCATTCGAAAAAGTAACTGCATTGATAAAGGACATTTTTAGCCAATATTTGAAATGCCTTAATGGTGGATTGGTTTTATAAAAAAACACAGTTATTTTTGGTTGAGAAGATGCTAACTGATGGACCGGAGCCGCGTGACTGATGTTTTCGTCTGCTGTTTGGACTCTCATTCTGACGGCACCCATTTACTGCAGAGCATCCATTGGTGAGCAAGTGATGAAATTCATACATTTCTCTAAATTTGACGAATAAACAAACTCATCTACAGCTAGAATGGCCCGAGAATGAGCAATATTCAGCAAATGTTCAGTTCATACGATCTATTCCACTGAATTCAAAACGGTAAAAAAAAATCTTAATTATGATATCTGTTCATTATTGTTAAGCAAATGTCCGCATCTGCACTGGAATTCTTGCAAATTCTCTTAAAAAATGATAAATCTGGCCAAGAATCACTCGGATAAAGTAAGATCCTCGACACGGGTTGAATGGTGTTCTTGCAAAGCTGGTTAATCAACACTAGTCCTCTTTGTTCTCTCACGGGATAGCGGTTGGCTCGACAATGCTGGTCTCTGTGGTTTCACGATTTTCCCATCTTAACAAATTACGTGCCCTCACCTCCTGTGAGAACGTGGACCCCTAATTCCCCCGTGTCACCCATAATTTCCTTTCAGTCCTCTCGCACATCCTTCAACGGTTTCTGCGTCTGCGTTCCACTCTCATACTCTTTGTTCAATGGCAAGGGAGCTTCATAGCCCCCTTCCTTCACCTGGGAAGAAATAATTGGTGCGTAATGTGGTGAATAAACGTGTTAAATCAAAGAAGCATGGCCTACATGCCAGTGCGGGGAATTTAGAACTCAAGGAGGTGCTGTGACGCTTTTTAGTCCTCCTTTAATTTTCAGAAACACACTTGGCAGCGGCCCAGAGGTAACTCGGTGCACGCTAGCACCGTTTCTGCTTCGGAGTTTTTTGAATTAGCAGAGCTGGTCAAAGTTGCCGTCTCAAGTAGGCCAAGGTTGTTATACTGAAAACTAAAATTGTAGAACATCAAAGCATCGTATTAGCTTGCCATGGTTTTATTTTGATCGAGCTGAAAATAGGGGAGATTCTGTGCAATCTGCTTCTGTTTTTAATTTTTGATGAGCGATTGGTGTGACTTTGCTTTTTGTTTCAGATGTCAGATCAAGCTGGTGCAGAAATTATACAGTAGGCTAAAAAGCACTGTAAGCCTTAAGCCTTACAATAAGCCCGTGAGCGTTACAATGCTCAAAAATGTATGAACGTCTTTGCATTAGAAATCACGGCACTGAATAAAAATGCTCATGTTGCGCAGTATTTAATTTTAGGCGTTTTTAAAGTGTTGCGCATTTTAACCAATCGCACGCAGTTCTGTTTAGATTAGAAATATAATGGCCAATCAGAGGCGTTCATTTGAGTCATCGCTAAAACTGACGCTAGCGAATCCTCTCATAAACAACAACGTAAGTATGAAAGAAAGAGATTAATTTATCAAATGCGATAAGTCAAAGTTCGTTGCCTGAAAAACCGCGGGAAGGAAACGTTGTATAATTGTCCGTTTCTAACGTTTGTAGTACATTGTAATACAAACTCAGTCCCACTAAACATTTTTTTAGCCTACGTCTGGTTCTTGCCTAAAAAAGACGGGGTTTATTATGTTCAATGTTATTTTTATGTTACATTTAGCTGCTTTTAGCTTTACCCTGGAGTCGGTTCGCTCTCTTCCTGCTTTACCATCCCCATTTTTTAAAGGAATGGTATATATATATTTTTTATTTTCAGTCTGTCTTCTGTGATTTCTAACCTGTTTTTGTTTTGTTTTTTCCACCCACGAGGGACTGTCCATGAATCTCATGTCACTGAAGGTATCCAGGAATCTGCTTTCAGAAAGAATAGCTGTTCCAAGGCCTCTCTGCAGCGCTCGGACAGACAGATGGTGAATCAGACTGTGACAAACTCATGCGCTGCTCCGAGGTGTGTTTGTTCCCTTTCTGCTCAGATTGAAGGCCTCGCTGATTGATTTGTGCTGTTTTCCCCCTTCCCCATCCTCAGCTCTAATGGGATTTAAGGGATTTGGGTTTGCTCCTTGATGGCCGATGGATCAATAAATTGTTCAGCAAGGACGAATTGATTGCTTCTTTTGAATCGCGCTGCGTTTTCGCCAACAAACATGGGAAGGTATTGTGCTTTCTTAGGGCCTTATGCATGACGGTCATACAAAAAATAAAATCATACCTGACCTTTGTGCTCTCACGCCCTTGTAGGCGCGATGTTGAGATGTTTTTCTTCTGGAAGGTCTATGCTTATATTGATTTGTTTGTTTGGCTCTTAGATGCATTATTTGTGAAGGGCCAATACTCACATCTGCGCATCTTTGGGAGTTTTTGTTATTCTTTGCACATGCTCCTCTCGCAATTAAGCCCCGTTCTCTTCCCTGAGTCACCGGCCCGGTCCTCTCAAGGACGTTCCTTCCTCTGAAATCTTCGAGATGCACCATTTTGTTTTGCGGTGAATGTCAGAATCATTACTGCCTGCTGCTCTTTTTGAGGTTTCACCTCAAGGAGCACTGCTGTGAGCTGTTGTCTGAGAAAAAGAAGCATCCTTATTTCACAGAAGCGAAGAGCAGATTCGGTGCGAGAGTGAGGAATTACTGAGTCACCGGCTGAGCCGCTGAAGGTGTGGGTTATTAATGAAAGAGCTGTATGTGAAGATCATAGTAGGGCAGATCATTATGTGGAGACTCATTTATGATGTTGGCACTGCTGCTGTTAAAGGTGCTGAGGTTTATATTGCAGGCTAGAGGTCACAGCTCTTGGGACTTGACAAGATGAAGCTGTAAAGATGAGGTAAACGTACCCTAATTGCATAAACAACTAGATCTTTTCATTTTTAGATGATTTTTTTGTGTGCTTACCCATGGTATTCTAGTGGGTTGTCAGGGTGTTGCTATGTAGATCCTAAGGCATTCTCAGTTTTATTTTGCACATTGCTAATCACTTGAATGGGTTTAGGTGATGTGGCAGCTGGAGGGTTATTTGGTTGATTACTGTTAATGTTCAGCCTACTGGATTTAAAGCAAAAGCACGATCACACAGAAACATAATATAAGTATTATATATTAATATCGTGTCGTATTTGCAGGTAGATAATTTGGCAGATTGCACCACCTGATGAACATGTATACATGCACAGCCTTTTCTGACTAATTTGCAGATCTGGTTAATACTTTTTATATATATATATATATATATATATATATATATATATATATATATATATATATATATATAAAATATAAAAAAAATAAATATAAAATTTCACTTTTATATATACATTTTTATGTTATAATTAAGATTATTTTTAGGTTTTAAAAATGTGTCTTTTTTGTTTAGTAAGACTATATTGTTGTAAATTGAGAAATGCAGTAAAAACAGTATTAATGTGGAATATTAAGGAATTAAATTTTAAAACGTTATTTATACTTCTGATCAAAGCTGAATTTTACTCCACTTTAAGTGTCACAGTGATCTTTCAGGAATCATTCTAATATGCTGATATACTTTTTTATAATTATCATTATGGTGAAAACATTTGTGCTCCTTTGTATTTTTGTAGAAATTGTTATATATTTAAGAACATGATTTAATATGTTAATAGATTTTTTTTGCATAATTGTCTTTATTATTAGTGCATTTATGCTGATTATAAGTATTAGTTTCTCTAAAGTAATCTTATCAACCCCACACGTTTAAATTTTGTAAAATATGACCAAATCCTGATTAATATCAGAATGTTCTTGCGCATACAAGGATTCGAGTACAGGCTCACTGGCATTTACTTGAAATGAATCCACTGGCATGTGGACAAAAAAATAAAAAATATCTAGTTCTTCTGACTTTAGCTCAGTGTGAAAGCTTCCTACGGTTTTGTGTATCTCAAACAAGGCCACAGCTGGTACAGTGTACATCTGTAATGATGTGCCTAGTTGCACTTTCAGCCACAGTAAGTCTAATTTCAGCTACAGCCTCTGACCATGAAAGAAGACATTTTTTGCTCAGATTTGTTTTTATCATTCAGATGCTCTGTTTGGCCAAAGGCTGAGGACGCTTTTACGCCGCTCTGCTCTGATTGCTGAAAAACCAGGTAGAAGTTGCTTTCTGATTGCTTTGTGCCAGTTCATTTTCATCAGTTTGACAGTAGAAGATCTTTGAAAAAGTATAATAATAATAATAATAATAATAATAATAATAATAATGATACTAATGTAATGAAGATTGTTTTATTGTTTTCATTAAATAACAACAATAATAATAATAATAATGATTTGTAGGCAGTCAGATTGTCTTTGGTGGCTGAATTAAAAAAAGGGAATATATGTTATTATTATTATTTGAACATTTTTTGTTTTAATAAGTGACAGATAATAAATCTGCACAATTATTTTCAAATGTAACTAAATAATAATGATAATGATGATGATGATGATGATGATGATGATGATGAGGATGATAATAATAATGATAATAAAAATATTATAATAGTACTAAGTTGTTTTGTGAACTAAATTATCATCTTGGGCTTCATCCCAGTCATCGTTAAGCTACATTTCCCAATTAAAATATTTAAACATATTCTTAAACGAGACAAATCAGTTTGAGAGCAGAAACTCATCTAAAAAAAAAATGTCAATATGTAGCATATTCCCAAAAAAAGTTTTTGTTTTTTTTTAAAACGTCAGGAACCGAAGACAACCCAAATGCCCAGAAACCAGCAGGGGGGCGTCGTGGATCCCCTACGGCGCACTGACAAAGACGGAGCGGCAGACTTCTGCTGACTGTCATTTCTCAGCCTGTGGAGGTAATCCAAGATCCATCATCGAGATGCTTTGATGTGATGCTGATTGATGAGTACAGCACGATACGACGCACCGAGGACTGGCCCGCAGATGCTGTGGGCTTTTGACCGAAAGTCCCAAGTCACTCTGTCAAGAAGTGATGCATCCATAGGGGCTTCCAGCCGGCACTGTACCTAAATGGAATTCAGTTTGAAAGTGATAGGGGCCCGTGCAATTGGATTTCGGGCTAGGGAATGATGGCAGGCGATACAGCGAGAAAAGAAAGGCCAGAATGGGGGAATAAACCGAAGCTGAGAGATGATGGGGAAGTGTAAGGAGATGGAGCTCAATTTAGCATAGCGAGGTTTTCCACCTCCTCCATCTGCACTCGGCATGACTACGGTGGACTCCTCTCCTCGCCTGGGTTCTCCCACGGGTTTAATTTATGGTGCCGGCTGAGCAGCATCACGCATTTGAGCCTGACAGCCCACGCGCTGCTGGCCAGTCTGCCTTCTGTCTGTCATCTCTCGCATCTTTACCATCACGCACCTCCGCCTCTCGTCCTCGGCCCCAGAGCGCTTCTCGTGAATCCTGCTCCTGCTGCATCCGCTTAATATCAGACCGGAGAAATATCATTCGACATTTGTCTTTGATATCCATTCGAGAAGATGAAGAGACAGTATTCGAAAAACACGAGATGGTAAAAATGTTCAAGATTTGTGAAGAAGAACACTGGCGAGAAAAGATGAACTTTTTTAAGAAGTACTTAAAGGAATAGTTCACCCAAAAATGAAAATTACCACATAATTCACTCTCCCCCAACCCATCCTAGGTGTATTTCTACTTTTTCCAAGCTTGATGATGCTGGTGGATAGTGGCCATTATTTGGAAGCTCCATAAATCCCAGGAGGTTAACACAGATCGCAGATAAATGGGTTTTTGAAACAAAAAAATATTTCTGTTTATGTTTTTATTATAAAATTTGAACTCAAATCACTAACCTCAGGCAACAGCTGAATAGAAATATAGAATTAGAAATATTTTAGTTACAACATCGATCTGCTTCAGAAGATGTGTTAACCCCCTGGAGGTGTATAGGTTAGTATAGCTTATGTAGGTTTTTTTATGAAAAATGCACATACAGTTCCATGGTTAATACGAAAAAAATACAATCTATGACCAGTAAATTTTCTCAGGTCACCGGTCATTGGCAGGTGTGGCAAGATGTTGGTTTTAGGCCCTGAGCTCAAAAGGTATGAGCGAATTTCTCTGAGTCGAAAGGGTCGCGGGTCCCGTTCCTGAATGAGCGCTGACCATCGGAGCATGAACCACTACAGAGTGTCACCAAAAACCTGATATGTCACATTTCCTCATCTTCAGCCTCTTTTTGCGGGGCCGAGATCGTAACGTGGAAAAAAAAATCACGGTTGGCTAGCTTTCTCTCCTTTGTCCTTTGATCCGTTTCTTTCTCCTGCAAAATCGTCTTTTTAGAACACAACAAAGGCTTTTATAATAGCACGGTTTGCGCGAAACACGTTATAATTTGCCTGCATTGTCACTTGGCCCGATACATTATGGATGCTTTTGTGTCGTGTTCTTTACAAAGCTAGAAACATCTTTGCACGTTCGGCGCGTGAATGCATCTCGCTCGTATGGACGCAGATATATCATTATGTAGTTGTGACAGCGGCGTTGATTTCAATGGTATCTCTCACATTCTCTCTCTTCACTTTGTTCTCCCCTCACTGGACCAATTAGAGGAGCGGTGTCATGTCAACCTAAGAAGAGCAGGCCACCTCATCGGATCATCCCACACTCTTAAAGGTCCTGGCCTCAGCAACCTTCACTCCTTCCCTCTTGTGTGTGTCACTTCACTTCTCGCTGATTAATCTTCCAGTCCTGCGCGCATTACGGCTGACTAACGGATGATGGGTGTCAAAACAAGTCAGCCAACTGTTATCCATCTATTTTGCTCATTTTGTTTGGGAGATCATCGTGGAGTTCGCATGGGATCTCCCGCTCCAAGATTAATGAGGAACCCTGCAGGAACGGAAATGTTTTTGAGCTTCAAGGGGACATGTCAGAGAAAATGGAGATTGGCTGATATTGCTTCTCATGACTGATACTGATACAGATTCTTTTTTTGGGGGTTTTCATTTTTTCATTTTAATTTAATTTTCATATAATATAATACGAAATAAAATAAAATATTTAACTGATAAATAAATATGCCCAACTTTTGCATTTTTAAAAAAATGTTGATCATTTAAAATGACTATAAAATGCAACCTGGGTTTCAAAATAATTCTACAATAATAGTATACGGGTGATGAACGAAATATTATTGTTAACATTATTATTCTTCAGTCTACTTTTTAGCAGGTAAAAGGCATGCTCCACAGGGTTTAAGTCTGGAGATTGGTCGGTCTAAAACCTTCTGCTTCTTGCGAACTCTTTTGTTGTTTTGACTGTGTTTTGGGTCATTATCTTGCTGCATGATGAAGGGTCTCCCAATAAGTTTGGTTGCATCTTTCTTTAAATTGGCTTACAAAATGCTTCTGTAGACCTCTGAGTTCATTTTGCTGCAATCAAAGGTTAATGAGCCCGTCCTAGAAGAAGCCACGACATTACCTCCACTGTGTTTCACAGATGAACTTGCACGATTGGGATCACGAGCAGATCCTTTCTTTCCCCAAACCTCAGCTTTTCTGTCACTTTGGTAAAGGTTAATCTTTGTCTCATCGTTCCATAAAACTTGGTCTCATAGTCTTTGAGGCTCATCTCTGTACTTTTTAGCAAATTCCAGCCTGGCCTTTCTATTCTTTTTGCCAGTGAGCGGTTTGCATCTTCTGGTGTAACCTCTTTACTTGTGAAGTTTTCTGCGATCAGTAGACCCCTGCCCTGGAGATTGTTGCTGATAACTTACAGTTGTTTTAAAGTCTTTCCTGACAGCTCTTACAATGCTTCTGTCATCAACCGCAGTTTTTTTCCTTGGTCTACCTGCTCGATGTCTGTTACTTAGTACACCAGCGGCTTCTTTTTTCTTCAAGACATTCCGAATGGTTGAAATGGCTATGGCTAATGTGTGTGCAATGGCTCTGATTCATTCTCTCTCAGCTTCACAGTTGCTTGTTTTTCACTCATAGACAGCTCTCTGGTCTTCATGTCGGTTACACGTCTTAACTACAAATGCAGCTTGAACAGGCAAAACCCAAACGTGAGACTGAGCTTGAACATTCAGTGCTAATTATTGTTTGAATAATCATTGTGATTGGACACACCTGGGCAACGAAGTACACCTGTCAGTCACATGCTCCAATACTTTTGCTCGCATGAAAAATCGGTGTGTTCAAACAAAGCATGCTATCTTCTAAATTGTGTGTCAGATCTTTTTTTGGCCTCACTGTCCCAATACTTTTGGGGGGAGCGAGTGTGTATGTGTACACACACACACACACACACACACACACAATACAGCACGGCTATGATCGCTTCACCCAACAGTTCTGTCTATCACTGAGCAGCACTCTTGGCAACCACCGTTAGCAACATAAACAATCAATGATACAGCATAAAACTGTTCTGTGTATTATGCATTTCGGCAAAATTAAATGCGTTATTTATTTAATGAAGTAGGAGTGACCTCTGCTGGCCTTATGTTACATATTTGATCTTTAATTTTGAGACCACGCCCTTCCCAGTCTAATAAACGTTTCTCATGCGGAGATGATCCAGCAGTTTTTTCAGCGTGATGAAGAATATTACTGTATTTACTAGTTTTCTGTTTCGAGTATGATCAATTATCCATCAGTTTACACTGAAATGAGACTCAGAGTTTTTAAACTGAAAGACGGAAAACAGATGTTTTCACATGAAGAGATGAGTGAGAGAAAATATTATATATGGTGTTAAAAAATAAATTATGCAGTGGATGATAAGCTATTTTCTGTCAGTGGACTATTTTTTTGTTTTAGCGGAAAGACTGCATTTAACAAATTTTTGTACTATTACTGTATATATATATATATATATATATATATATATATATATATATATATATATATATATATATGAGTACACAATACACTAGCTTGAGTATTTAACTACAATAATGATATATTTAGCTTTGTTTTGGTCTGTCTAATTGCTAAGCTACAGATTTTTCAATTGTTAAAATATTTAAAGAATCTTAAAACAAAACACATGTACTTGAATAACAGCAGTGCATAAAACATTTAGACTTGTTTTCATAGAATTTTGAATGAGTGTCTTTTGTTTTACAGGTTTTTTGCTTAATCAGCTACAAGTAAAAAAAAAAATATTAAGTATTATTTCATATACTTTACTGCTCTTTAGTTAGTTACTTATAAGTAAGGACATTTTCTTTCTTTCTAATATATACTGTATTTTTTACAGAAAAATAAGTACTTGATAAGTACTTGGATTTGAAAGGAGGAAAATGCTACTGGTTGAATTTCACAAAATACAACAAGAAATGTCTACGTAAAAGTTTACCTCAAAATCAAAATGCAAAATTAATTTTGTATACTATGATAGATTATGCATAGACTTATTGGGACTTCTGGGCATTATTTCCATGACTATTAAACTCTTTATACCCCAATTCTCATTACCGTAATGCGGAGTAATCTTGATAATGATATTACATCAATTGTAGTACTTACACATCATGGTGCCTTTTTTTAAACTACTTTAAGCTAATTTAAATAATAAAGAAGCCAAATTATATTACAGTAATGAGATTCTAATGAGAATCACCATTGAGAATAATGATAATAAGAACATAAAGAAAATGTCTGGAAGCATTACAATAATGAGAATTTGGGAGCGGATGCGCGTAATTGTAATGAAAATAATGCCAAACATCTTAAACCGGCACTGAAAATATAGGCTTCATTTTTGCAAAGCGAAATGTTATTTATACATTTCTTACGGTACTTTTGATCTCGAGGTGAAAGGTGTCACCTGGACATGCACGGTTGCCCATACGGCTTCACTGAAGGTAAAATACGGTTGGGAGAAACATGGCGATACAATCACAAATCGGTGTCGAGGCTGGCAAGGTGGGCGGCGAAAATGTTCCAGGCCCGCAGGTAAAAGGCACAATGCCACCGGCACTTGGCAGAGCTGTGTATATGATTAACCATGACAGTAACAGCACTGGAGGGACAGAATCATGTTTTAATGGAAATCATTCCCCCATCACTGTTTGTTGAACCCCGGGCCCGATGGACCCGAGCAGGATAGATTTAGATAGAGCAATGATTATCCATGATAATCCTTTAATGGATGGGTCTGGCATTAGGGCAGAGTGCTTCACAAAAACCTATCTCCTTACAGGACCATTAATCTCCCTCAAAATACACAATAGAACAGCTTCAGTCTTGAAACTCTAACCCCATTTTTTTCCCCCCTTCAGAACGTCTCCTAACGGGTTTTGTTGAGCAAAAAAGGGTGAAAACGCATCGCCTGCCGTCGTCTTTTTTTGGTTTGTTTGCATGATGTAAGAAATTGTTTGAAAGGCTGCACCAAGTCCAACGCAAGTCCCTCAACTTGTAAAAGCTGAACAAATGCCCAGAGCTCTTGATGTGAAAACCCTGGAAATCTTGCTGCATGTGTGGGAGAGACAAGCCAGCAAAGGTTAACCTGATTCTTCCATAGTTTAGAAAGAGGGTGAGTGGGCGAGTGAGGACAGGAGAGGACTTTTTTTGGGGGTGGTGGGTATCACGGTAAAGTCTGTAGTGTCGAATTGCCTCCAAAAAAAAAAAAAAAAAGGAATATATATATATATATATATATATATATATATATATATATATATATATATATATATATATATATATATATATATATAATGCAATGTAGTGTAATTTTTCATGCTGCAATTTGAAAATGTTTAGTTTAAGCATGTCTTGGCTGGAATTAACTTGACATTTTACTCTCCGAGCAACTCAATAAGGCAAGGCATCTTGTTTTCAGCGCTGTTCGATAGTCTAAATCTTTTAAATCCTACATTTATATGAAAGTTCGACGAAACCTTTTTCCTCAAACAAACCGACGGGAAGGTGACAAAACATCCTCTCCAGAGAACACAAAGTACTTTCCTTTTCAATTCACTTCGTATCTTTAAGTTATACTCTTGGCTGTAGCAGACGTTTGTATAGAAACTCTTTTTTTCCTGCCATAGAATAGAATAAAATAAAATTAGCATTATGAATATGAACTTGCCATTCCAAGAAGTATAATCTGAACTATGAGATATAAATTGCATCTTTTTTCTAGCTGTTCTGACTTTTTAATCTCAATTCTGTTGTCAGTTTATACTTTTTTTGTGAACTCAACTCAGTTATAAAAAGAATTGTGAGACAAATCTCGCATCTGTGAGAGAACAGTCATAATTTTGACTTCATTAGTGAGATATGAATCTTACATTGTTTACATTTATACGTTTATATTGTAAACAGTACATTAAGTTTATATCGTGCAGTTCTCACAATTCTGACTTAATGTCTTCTCAGAAATGCAAAGAAAAAAGTCAGAATTGTGGGATAAAAAATAAACACTTTAATGGTATGCAGAAATATTAATGTAATTCACGTCTCTTACTTAAAAAAAAATATGCTCCCTAAACACTGCCAGTTAATTCTGACAAATATGTATTTGTCAAAAGTTTAGGCTAAAAAACCTGTCAGATGCTATCGCATTATTATTATTATTATTTAATTGTGTTTTTTTGAGGTGTAATTGAGATAAATACAATATTGCTTATTATAAAGCGACCACGGGAGTCGCATTAATTCAATTTAGAGTCACCGCGGCGTAAGGATTTAACAAGAAAGTTAAGAGTAACATAAGAGGATTCTGCCGGCTTAAAGCTTTTTCATCGCATTAGATGTGTATAAATAAAAATATGTCAGTTAAGCGACTGAGACTTGGATATGACTAAGGCCCAGCAGAGTTTAATCTCAAAAATCAGGGATTTGCTGGCGAGCTTTCACCGTTGACAGTCACTGGAAGACAGCGTGTAACTGCTTTTCAGCCTCTGCACCTGCAGGGTTCATGTTAACCTGACAGAGCACCAGCTGCCATCTATATGTGTTTATCCAAAAGTTTCCGCCAAAATCAGCATATTGAAAAGCTGATTTTTAATGTCACAGAAAAAAAAATCCGCCCTGCTGTCTTCTTTTTTTTCCCCAAACCGCGAAAAACACCAGTCTCTCTTTCATGCAGGAGGCGATATGTCCGCCGTTCTTGTTCATGATGAAATTTTCTTTTATTGTTGTAATTAATTTATATCATTAGGTTGACCTGATGCATTCATTTTGGGAATGATGACTGATTGAATGTAGCCTATTATTAGTCCAGTGCCTGTAGCCTATATAAGATTAGTATTGAGTATTGAGTTCAGAGGATGTGATATGTGCATCAAATATCACTTTGTATTACAGTTCCAATATTTAAAATATGACTTGATAATGATTCAATTGGATTTATTGCATTTTGGGAGGAAAAAAAAACAATCAGTTTTTATAATAACTCTACAATAACTAATAAAAGAAAACATTATTTTTACTCAAATTTACTCAAATTTTAAAATCAGATTTATTTTCGCCAGTCTCCAGTGTCACATGATACTTTTGAAATCATTTTAATATACTGCTTTTGCTGCTTAAGACATATTTCTCATTAATGTTGAAAACATTTGTGCTACCACACTTTTTATGCTTAAATAAACAGCATTTATTTATTTATTTGTTGGCTGGTTTTTAGGTATTTTTCTGTTAATTTTGATCTGTTCAATACATCGCTGTTAAATAAAATGTCTGTCTTTTTTCTCTAAATTGATATTTTCTTAATTATCTTTCTCTCTCTCTCTCTCTCTCTCTCTCTCTATGATATTTTCTTTTCCTTAAAGGATGTCTGTGATTTCCTCTAATTTTGGCCTAAATGATCCATGAATGAGCTAAATGATCTCAGAAGGCAGCATCATTTCGCTACCATTTGATACAGTCTTTGCTTTGGGAGGGTGTCTCTGAAGTGCCCAAAAAAATCTACCTAGGCAGACAACACTAAACTTTCAGATAAAACCTTGAACCGTCTTAGACCTGAAAAACTGCTTCTTTCCCAGGAACCATATGGAGGTGTGAAGACACGAAGGCCCATCCAAACCCACGTTGACTAAAATGTCTCAGTCCGGTGCATTTTTATAACCTTTGCTGAATTTTTATGTCCAGCGATCTTGTCCCAGATCTGTTCTTCACATGCACTTTTGGATGTGAAGTGCAGTTTGACTTATAAATATTCAGCTTGAGACTATCCCTGCACTAGAAAGGGACGTATTCAAAATACACTGTGAAGTTTTTAGTTCGTTGCACTTTATCTATTATAGATTTGCAGGACATATCTGTTAAAACTGTTTGCTTAAAATTTGTTTTTCTTATGCACTAAGCCATTTTTTATTTACGGAAAAATACTCTACAAAATATTCAACGAAATGACACAAGATCTTAGAATTTTACAATGTTAAATTAAACATGAAAGTAGAAAAAACGAAATAACGGCAAAAGTAGTATTTTCGTGTAAAACATATGCCAATAATGTGTGTGTATATATATATATATATTTATACATATACATTTTACATTACAGTGTGGCTTTCTACGTTCCGAATGAAACGTATACAAATAGTGCATATTTAATAAATTAGATACTCATTTTTTGCATGTTTAAACATAACAATACAGAAAATATCTGAAAAAATAACATTATTTGACAAATATCCACATAAAAAATGTATAATTTATAGCAAATACTAGGTCTTTTTTTTAAAACCATATAGTAAATTACTTGAATTAATAACTGAATTTGAATAAAAACCAAAAACAAAACTATAGTCAGAGTTGAAGTTATTTTTCTAATAATTCAAAGGCCGGAGTCAATTATTCTGCTTATACTGTGGTTGCCACATCTCAAGACATTGATCAGACAACATATTTCAAGACATCTGTCTGGTTTTTGTACCTAAAACTTTATTGTGACTAGGATTGTGTCTTCCTCATCTCTCCCAATGCCTTCGTTGTTAATTCCAAAACGTCATTTTTGATCTAGTTATGGAGGCTTGACCTGTGGATAGCAGACTAATGCTGTTAATAAGTAAGTTATGAGTGTGTGTGTGTGTGTGAAGGAGAGCGTGTGAAATAGCTCCAAATCTGTGCATCTCTCAGAAGAGTTCATTTTCTTCACTAACAGCCCGTTGTTACCTCGCTTGTGAGAAGTAAAGCTGTTTTTGAGTTACGTACGGATAAAGTCCCCAGAGCGGCGCTAACAACATTAGCTCATGTGCTAATGTGTGTGTGTGTGTGTGTGTGTGTGTGTGTGTGTGTCTGAGGGAGAGAGTATGTGCTTGCCATACATTATAAAACATCATTTTGTGGCAAAACATAGAAATGAGCTGCCGTTTTTTATAATATTGATTATTATATTTATTAGTTTGGCCAGTGTCTGTTGTAAAATCTTTGAAATAATAGAAACCATCTGGTTGATCATTTAATGTGATCCTTGAAAATAACTGCACGCCTTAGATTGTTCATCAGCCAATCAGATTCAAGCCCCGTGATTTAAAAATGCAATAATACCACATGCGGTTAAAAAAATACTACAGTATTTACTATTAATTACTATAGTGTTTTTTAAGGCATTGTAGTCGTTAGAAATTGACTCGGTTTTGTTTAAAAACTTTCTCGAATTTAGCTTTAGCTTGGAAGCTTCTTTCGGAGAGAAACACTGTCCTTTAAAGCATTTGACCATCTGGGCAGCGAGGCATGGAAGCAGCTGCCTTCATTTCGGGACTGACTCGGCGGCGAATTTAGGTGTAGAGATGCAAAGCAACATGCCTTTTCGTGTGGATCAGTACGCCTGTGTTCTTCACTCGTTAATAGCTTCTGGTGAGAGCGTCTAACCCCAAATCTCATCAGCGCTGCATCCAGCTGCCACCTGTAAATAGCAGTGCAAGCATTAGTTGCTATGGATATGGCCATCTGCAGGGCAAATAAATTATGCAGTGTAATGTTGGCATGCTGACAATGCTGCAGCAAACTGTTGCTCAGCTATGTGCATACACACGTATGTAGTCTTTCCTCTCTCCCGCTCGCTCCTTCTCACTGACAAACACATGCAAACACATGCTGAAAGAGTCACTGGCTATAGTGCGAATTAAATACCAGCTTTTAGTAATTATAATAGCAATTAATTGAGCTGCTTAATGTACAGAGAGATTTTGTGTAATACTGTAAAGAGTGATATCGCCATATATGTTACTTATAAGGCCGTATATATGTTTTTCGTATACTTTTTCCGGGTAACTAAAGATGGATTGATTTATCTTAAATCCTCATAGTAAAATTTGTATGTGTGCATATTTTAATGGAATTTGTAATATGATTTTTTGTTGTTGTTTGTTTATGTTATTATAATATTATTGTTATGTTGGGTTTCAAGAAGGATATATTTGTACCTGTGTCTAAAAAACACGTAAACGTATGGGCTATATATTATTCTATGAATTATGTTAACAGCAAATATTACATTTATAATAGTTGTCGTGCATGTTTTTACTTTATATGACAATATACTGCATTTCATATATGGTAATTTATGCATTTGAAAAAAAATTTCACTCGTACATTTCTAGAAAATGTTATTTGTAGTAAAGTCACAATAAATTGAAAGCGACTTATTAAAAGAACAGTGATTATTGGTAAGTAAAACATTATAATAATTGTATTTAGAACTTAAAAAAATTATTTGTGTACATAAAAAATAAATAATAAGATTTAAAAAAAAAATAAATAAATAAATAAATAAATATATATATATATATATATATATATATATATATATATATATATATATATATATATATATATATTTATTTTTTTTTTTTTTTTTTTTTTTGTGTTTAGCGTCTTAAATTAAGCCAACTGTGGCATATTAATGTTTGCATATGGTATTGTGGTCTTGTCTACCTTTATAATTTTATCTGTTTATAGTCTGATTGACTTTTCATTTAAACAAAATCAAAGCCAAGACCTAAACTCACCTTAAACTTTATCTGTTCTTTTGCTTATCTTGCAAGCACTGATTTTTTTTTTTCCTTCAGGAAATGCAAATCGAGTTTAAAAATAGAGTGTGAAACAGAGCGCATTATGCAATGATAAATGTTTCAAATGGTAGCATGCTTTATCGTTGCACGCTTAATTCAGTTAGTGGTGTTTAGTTGTCATCTTGGGAAAAAAAAAAAAACTGTTTAGTTTTGCATTGAATCTTTTTTTAGTTGCATTTTGTCTTGAAATTTCTTAAAATCGAACTTTTCAATCAAATGCATCAAGAAATAGATTTCGAAAAATGGAACTTTAACTGGAAACGAAAAGTCGAGTCCAGCATTTTGCATTGTGGGGTAACGTTTTGCACGCTTCGAATTTGCTTATTCATGCTTCGTATTTTAGTGCAGTGTCTAAATGATACTAAATGAGAAATGCTTGCTTACCAGCTGCATCCAAACTAAACCGTACAGTGATTGCTGAATTGAGGCGCCTCCGACTTGCAAAGTCTAGACTAAAAGAAAATCACATCATTGCGTTCTCATAAATACAATCATTCCCACATGACTTGAAAGGAGCAATATGATAGTATGTTTTGCAGAGACAGCCATTGATCTCACTGTCAAATAAATAAATAAGCTATCCCATAATACACCAGTCCTTGCCCTCTTGCCAGATAAATCCTGCAATTAGGACTTTTAGAGAGATACATGGGTACATAAAGGACTGGAATTCATTATAATGGCTCTCTGTTGGAGACCTGATCAGGTTTTGAAGACTCTTAATTGTTCAAAGAATGTGCGTAAAGCGAAGCTCAAAGCCAAAAGGATGGCGAGGTACATCATTAGCGTCAAATCAAGCAAAATGAGGTCTGCGTTTTCCCAGTAAGTCCCGAGTTTAAGGTTCATTAAAATGGTTTCCTACATTCCTTCCCAGTTCCTGTCATATTTGCCTCCAGATGGTTTCACCACAATGTTTCCATGAGGTTTTATTACATATAAAAAGATGTGGACCTCTAGGATGACTTGGACTCTCGTGTCACATATAGCTAATGCTGCTCAAACCGTAAATTTAAGGAGTTGCTAATGTGGTTGCTAGCGTGTTTTGCATGTTTTTACGTGTACGAAATGCGAGGATTGATTTCAAAATCGTGATATTTTCCGCTCGCCAGATGTTTTTTGGGGGGTTTTTTTGCAATTCTGCAACATTGAAAATGTACACGTGTTAGTTTTCCAATAGTAAAACTGAAAAATAATATCCTCCTCCGTTCCCAAAGCAGTCTGCTTTATCTAGCAGGAGGAGCTCGACAGCTACAGACGAGAGAATGAAGCCCAGACAGGAAATTCATTCCACCCACCAGGACCCATCCGATCAGCCAATTTATGTGACACAAGTTTTGCATGTCAACTTGTTTTAAGTTTTAAAAACTTCTCCGCCGTGCAATTACAGACTCATTTGGCAAATAAAAAATTAAGTGTAAAAAAAGAACACTTTATTTTAATGTCTTTCTCCGATCGTTCATGGCCAGTAAAAGTGATGCAATGTTGCAAGCCTTTTATGCAAAATAATTTGTTCACAACATCCTGTGAATGGTTGAATGCAGCAGTTTTCAAAAGTATATGCATATTTTGCACAGATATGTATTTCATTAGAAGTACATTGGCATCCTAATATTGTTTTAAGTATTAGAGGTACTTTTTTGTGGATACGTTTTTTTTAGACAAAATTGCTTAAGATGCATTTACAATACAAAAATTGGTGTCACAGTATCCCTTTTAAAGCAGAAAATATATTTTTTATACAATTAGATTTGTTGCATGATTTTTTTGGCCTGTAAAAGAGGTCTTGACTTTCTCTATTCTCCCTTTTTTTTTTTTTTTTTTTTTTTTTTTTTTTACATATTTAGCTATATGACTATCCAATACACTATATTGCATACAACTAATTTAACTTTATATTTATTATAACCAATCTGTTTTCTCAACAAATAAACTAATGGTTCTTCTCGTCTAGAATCTTCTAGTCTAGTTCAATAAAATACTAATAAAAATAAAATGAATATGAAGAAACAAATAAATAAATAAATACATATTAATTTACTTAATCTGACCTCCTAAAATTATAGTAAAAATTAAAAGTGATTTCTAAGTAAATAAATGATAATTTCAGATCCTATTTATGTTCCCTCATTGAAAATCGTCAATGCAAAAGTTTCTGTTTTTTATTATTACATTGGCTTAGCTTGCTTTAGTTTTAGTTATATCTATGAAAAATAATCTGGTTAAGATTCAGTTATCATTTTTTCAAATAAAATATAAGAATACGATATTCTAATATGCCTAGCTTTAATTTTGTACTTCAGCGTACAAGAGAGGGAAAGACAATCCAATATCCCTCCCTGTGATGTAGTTATGGACTGGCTAAAAATATATTCTATCTTTCTGCTTTGACAATTTTCCTGTGTTTATGTGCAAATATATTGCTTTGAGATTATTCGATAGCAGCCATTTCCACGCATGCGTCTAGTGTAGGTTAGCCTTTGGGGTTAAGAGGTGTGTGCAGAGAACAGGGAGAGTTAGAAACACTGTATCTCAAAAAAAGAATGAAAAATGAAGCAAAGAAATAGACCAAAAAAAAAAAAAAAAAACAAGACAGATATTGCCCCAAGCAATGAAATATATGGACAAGGCAGTCTGACCTTTATAAGGATGCATCTGGACCAAATAAACACCAGGATGTTTTGGGAGCCAAGCAAATTCAATTTAGTTTTCTCAAAATCCCTCTCACAACACAGATGCTGAGATGGAGAAAGAACAACTCGTAACTGGCTTAATAATGATCTGCTCTGCTTCAGGACAATGAAGAAAAAGCAAACTGAAAGATTTCCAGGTGCACAAAAAAATAAAAGCACTGCATTCTCGTAGTGGGATAGTAGATCACCTATGCTGACACGTATTATGTAACTTTAGTGATGCATTTAGGAACTCAGCAAAAAAATTAACTTTCAGGGGCTGTTGCGTTTCGATGGCCGCTTTGGTCCTGTGGACTTTGCGTGGGGAAAAAAGTCCCTTTTGCACGCCCTCACTAAAAATGTCCAACATTCATGATCTAGCTTCCACATTTCAAACATCATTCATTTAATCTGCAGTGAAAAATAAAATGTAAAACCGCGTTGTCCAGAGTAATTTTGTAGCTATAATGGCTTTACCATATGTACGATGAAAAAAAATATTGATGCTACAACTGAGTATAACGTTAGACGGTTGCAATTTGTCTAAAATGATATGATTGTACTGAAAGTAATAATTCACCCAATGATGTAAATTTGCAGAAAATTGACTTCCCGCATACCATTCGAAATGTAGAACAGTTTGGTGCTTCGTTTGAACAGATTTGGAGAAATGTATCACTTGCTCGACAGTGGGTGCAGCGAATGGGTGCCGTCAGAATGAGAGTCTAAACAGCTGATAAAAAACCATCACAATAAACCGCAAGTAATCCACACCACTCCATTACATCAACTCATGTCTTGAGAAGTAAACAGCTATGCACTTGTAAGAAACAAATCCATCATTAATGCATTTTAACCTTATTCTGTTGCTTCTGGCCAAATTTCAATCATACTAACGCTTCCTCCATCTCTATAGTTTTTAGTGCTTGATCTGTCCATATTTTACTCCGTATTGAGACGTGGCGATTTTTTCATTTGAGAAAGCAATGCTTTTCATAGAGTATTTTAGTCTGAAAAAAGGTTTGAAGTTAAAACCATCTCAACGGCGAATTGTTTATTACAAACACACAGACATTGACTGATTGAATTATTGTGATGTTTTTATAAGCAGTTTGGACTCTCGTTCTGACGGCACCCATTCACTGCAGAGATTGAATCCACACACGTTTACTTCAACTGAAAGCATTGCTTGAAGTTCTCTCCTAAGACTCATTACTTATTACTTTCACAGCTCAAGTTTTGAGCTGAGATTCCGTCTACCAGTCCAATCGTACTTTGATCAGTAAGAAAACACTTCCTGTGATTCGGACATTGATAAGCCTTCAGCAGCAATCTGCTGCCCGTTCAGTGCCATTCACATGTTTCATTGCTATATCTTCATCAAAAGCAATGTCTTTTGCTTGCTGACAGATGGTGTGTCTACCAGTAGGAGCTAACAGGGCCAGGCTAACCAAAACCTTGACTCCTCGTCTATCTCTCCTTACACATTAGACTCCATCAGACATCATCTGAATGACACAGAGAGATGCATATGCCATTCATATCTGATTCATGATCTTGTTCTCATAGCACTTGCTGCATTTTGCATTACCCCCTTCCACACTTTGGTTATGTAGTACCGTGACCTGATTCATATTTTACGCGCTTACGTACTCCATAACCAAAACAAATGGCATATCATGCGAACCCGGCACTAATATTATCATCACACGGTAGGACTTCCACCAAATGCCGCTGACCTGTAGGGAGGGCTGCGTTTCCACAAAGAGAACCGAACGCCATGTTGCGTAATGAAAATTGTGCCTTATTAATTTTGCAACTGGCCACAAACTCTTTTTACTATTTCATGCACATCTGAAACAATCACATCTCGTAGTTTGTGACTCCTTATACTAAGTGGGTGTCATCGCAAGAACTATATTTAAGCATGCTGTGTCGGAGAATAGCGAGCGCCATTTACTGAGATGAGTTTAAACATTCACAATCAAAAGGTTAGAATTATCCATATGGTCACAATTTTATTCAGTCTGTAAGGCAAAGCAGCAAGATGGATTTGTTCTATCACAATGCTGTGCACATTTAAAGGGACAGTTCACCCAAAAATCAACCCTCTGTCATTAATTACTCACTCATGCCGTTCCAAAAAGCACTATTTATATTGTCCTTTTCATGAAATAGTGTTGTATTCACTTCAGAAAAGAATAAGCGCATTTCTTATTCATATACATCAATACAACACTTCAAATAAATACATAAATAATTGTGTGAAAAAAGTGCTTCAGAAGAACATTCAAATGTCATCGTTGACTACCTTAAAGGAACAGTTCACCCCAAAACATTAATTTTGTTATTATGTATTTACCCTGAAGGAGTTTCAAACCTGTATGAGTTCCTTTTTTTTTAAATACCTTCCTTTGTGTTCGGCAGAAAAAAGAAATTCATACAGGTTTGGACCTACTTTTGGTGAGTAAATAATGACGGATATTTTCATTTTTGGGTGAACTGTTCTTTTAAGGTCGACTCTTTAAATTAAGTAGCAGTAGTAGTCACTATATTTAAGCCTTTTTTTCCCCAAGAATTTTTAGAAGCTCATTTGTTTTATTTAATCATCATTTAAACGTATATGCTAAAGAGATAAAGCCGAGAGCAATACAAGCTACAATTTCCATTTTAAGCAGCTTTTGCCCTATTTAATCAGTTTCTATTTCTGCATTCCCCACCAGGTAACCACGTCCGTGCTAAAATCTCATTGGACTCTTCATTATTTATAGTCCCGCCCATATTCGAATCTTATTAGAACCCCCTTCTTCTGATAAATATGACTAATCAAATACGGGCGAGGGGATCGTTTAAGTTAAGGACCATTGGATTCTACAAGGGAAACCCAAAAACATACATGGTGTCCTAGGAGCATCAGGGATTAGGCCTCTTCAAACTCATAAGCAGAGAGGTTTGTTTATGCTTTGTTCTGGTTGGCTGATTTTGTTATTCCTCTTGGCGTTTTCTCATTCTGTTGTCAGGCAGATTATAGCGTTGCCTGAGTTCAGGGTTTAGTCGTGTCAGTGTTCTCTGCTCAGGAACATCTTTGTATTGGTGTTTTATGTTCCGTATAGGCTACACTTGACAGTAACGATGCATTTATACGCAATAAAAATTCCAACTCCAGAGGAGCAACAAAACACCAGCGACAAATGGATCCTACGTAACGTTGCTGGATTTGTAAGGAAACCGACTGTACTGTAGATGTAGCAGCTGAACGTTTCCTTTTTTAGCATATTCTTTCATTTTTATACTATCAGCTCTGCCTTTTTGGCATGCTCGTTCTGTTTTTAAATGTGGGGCAGTGCGATTGCGTAAGATGTTGTTATTTTTCTGAGTAAATAATCAGTGAGCCTAAAACAGCATACGGAGCAGCGGCCAGGGCCTGGAGCGCATCTCCAGTTCACCAACTGCTCCAGCAGTTCCTCAATCCTCTTCTAAGTATGTCACTGGTTGTTGCCTTCACCCACATACTACGGTATTTCTGCAGTACAGACCTGCTTTAGAGTCTCTCCAATTAGACTTGAATTTTAATGTTTAGCGTGTAGCTCTTGGGGATTTAGTCATTTTTGCGATCGCTCCCCGAGGACAATGTTATTGCTGAGAAGTTGCTCTTTTGGTTTTCATTCATGGTTCATTTGAAGTCAACATGAAATCAGCATCGACCCTATTTGCTTTCTTACACACATTTTGTGATCTTCTGAATTAGTCATTTGTCTTCCCAATCTCTCATCAAAATGCGATCGCTTCCCCTGCCTCCGAAATCACTTTTCTTTCAGACGTCACCAAGCCCAACCTGACCCGAGCATCCACGAAGGTCTACCACTAAACATTACTGTCATTTCAGAAATAAACTTGTACTTGCAAATTCAATCACAATTTAGACACCAATTTGCTAAATTGCCTTGACACCATGTTGTCTTCTGCCATATATAAAGCCACACTTCATCATCCAATCCCACTGAATCCCAAATTGTTCTCAGACATGAAAATATGCAAATTATGTGTCATTTATTATTCTAAATATTATTACTGTGTGTCATTTATAGTTATTATTATAGTTGATAACTGCATTTAGACTTTTTTTTTTATGTAGAAGTGTGTGTTTTTTTTGGTCTGTCACAATTGTGACTGGTGGGATAATGCGTATAATGAAATTATTTCGACAGTCATCAAAATCGTTGAATATCTCAGCCCAGTTATTAACACAATTTACATTCTGTGTTCACTATTATGCAAAAAAAAACTTATACAACACCATCAACATGTTTATTAATGATCACAATCAACAGAACTGGATAACTGTAAAAATATGCGTTTTACGGTCCTCATGAAATCAGATGCATCCTTTGCAGTCTTCAGTCCCCCACAATTCTTTGAAGCCGTTCCATTTTATGTAAATAAACTGGCGAAAAACAAACAATTAATGAGCTTGTCTGAGTTTATTGTGAAATGTAAGACAAAAATAATGTTTTCTGACATGAAAGCATAGATTTTTTTTTTTAATGTAAATTACTTCATGGGTAGACTGTAGACACCTGCGATTCGTTGTATTGCATCAATGCAAGCCAAATAATTTAAAGCTTTGTAATAGAAAATATTTTATATATTCAGTCAAATGAACTTTTATTAGTGTATTAGTTGAGGGTGGAAACATGTGATGTAACCACATGCTGAGGACTCTGAAGGACTGAACTAGGAAGGGCACAGCCTCAGTAGGATGCATACTTCAGTTTGAGACGCACTCGTCATCATGCACTGTTCATGTGACAGCTTGCACTAAACTTTTATTTAATTTAATTTAATTTTTTTTTATTTTTGACTGATAGAATTAAGTTGGTTTCACACTTGATGTTTCATGCATCATTTATTTTATTATTATTTTATTTTTTATTATTTATTATTTTATTTTTTCTCATAGAAATTGATTTATTTTTGAGAAATTTTGACAAATTTAGAAATTGATTTATAATTGAGAAATTTTATTTTTTTTACAATTGATTTGTGAAAAAGACAATTTGTTTTATATTATTTTTTTTTGACTGCAATTTGTTTTATTTTATTATTATTTATTATTTTATTTATTTTATTTTTTTTTGCTAGCTTCTTTTTGGAATAGACAGAAAAAAATAATAGTGTATATATTAATAAAGCAATATTATTAAAATAATGAATGTGGGTCAAATCAATTAGTTTTGCCAAAAATTGATAGAAAACCAGTTCTGCTGTTTGGTTGCAGTTTTGAGGTTTTGACATGATGATTATTTGACACTGAATCTTTTTTTATGAGATTAGACTATCAGATTGTATATGATTAGATGCGATCAATAACGTGATATGAATTTCAGGCTTTTCTTTTAATTGTAGTCGTTAATTTACTAAGAGGCATCTTATTCCCATGTGGGCTATATTAAAGTAAAACAGTTTAAGTTTATATTAAATTAGACTTTTTATAGCCTACTACATTTGTTCAATTTATTATGCAAGCGTTTCATATTGAAAAGCCCTTCTGAATAACGATGCAGCCAGAATTTTAGCTGATTAGGTTTATTCTCCGTTTCTGTCAGTAATGGGAATAATAACATTTCCACCTTGTTCTTTGTGAAGTGCTAACTTCAGGGAATGTCGAGAAGAGGATTGTGGGTAAAGTCTCTCACGAGAAGTTAGGTTGAGTTATTATTAACGAACACTTGTTTTGATAGGTGTCTTCTTTAGTGCTGTTTGTTTAACAGATCCTGCAGTATGAAAAAATAGATTCTGCTGTGAGAGATCTGAGACTAGGGTTTTTTTATTTTTTCTAACTTTACTTAAAATCAGGTTAGGAGATATGTTTCTGTTTCGCTCCAAGCGTATGTCGTTCTGCGTTACATGCTATATGCATTTTTATACTGTAGGTCACATTAGCGTCTTGTAATAGGCTGAAAAATGTAGCATGTTTTTTTTATTTATTGTTATAATTTTTTCCCCCACAGTCCCTACAGATTAGCATTTCATACACATTTCAAGTGATTTGTAAGGGCTCAGGTTGTCCTTTTACTACATTTGTGCCGTATGTTCATCTGACCTCTGGCTTTGTTTCTGTGAGAGATATTAGCTGTTTGATAACATACTAAAGCTGTTCAATAAATAATAGCTGAGGGTGAGATCGTATCACA
This sequence comes from Puntigrus tetrazona, assembly GCF_018831695.1. Taxonomy (NCBI): domain Eukaryota; kingdom Metazoa; phylum Chordata; class Actinopteri; order Cypriniformes; family Cyprinidae; genus Puntigrus; species Puntigrus tetrazona. Next base: position 4,040,312 of record NC_056699.1, read on the forward strand.
GATTCCTTACTAGGGTTTTGTGGCCTCATAACAGCAGCGCCTGATCCAGTAACATGGTCCCAGAATAAGTGTGAAATAAAATAAAAAAATATACAAATACAGTGATTTCCAAGAGTCTAAGATGAAAATAAAAACATGGCATTTAAATTCCCTTTGTTTAAACCTGCTAATGTATGATTTAGAGTGAATGAATGTAGATCGGTTTTCACTTAAATTGTTACAATAGGCTAGTAAAGTGATTTTGTAATGAAAATATGTGGTTGAAATTCATGTGAATATAGCTAGCCTAATGCATTTCATACATGCGATTTATGTATGTATTGTGCAGCTTATTATTATTAGTATTAATAATAATAATAATGTATCATTAATAGCACTAATGTGTGTGTGTGTGTGTGTATGTATATGTGTGTGTATATATATATGTATGTATATATGTATATATTACACTTTGTATTTTATTTGTATTATTGTATTATATATGTATATGTATATGTATATGTATATATATATATATATATATATATATATATATATATATATATATATATATATATATATATATATATATATATGCGTAAAAAATAAAGTGTAAAAAATACAAAAGTGTAAAAATAGATTAACTAATATATATATATATATATATATATATATATATATATATATATATATATATATATATATATAGTTACTCTATTTTTTACACTTTGTATTTTATTTGTATTATTGTATTATTATAGTATTATTATTTATCTCTGTTGATCATTTTTATTTTATTTAGTTAGTTATTTATTTTCATTGACCAGTTATTTTAAAGTTATGAAAAAAATCTTTTAAATAATATTTTTTCCCAATGTTTTTATTAGTAGTTGCTATTTTACTTTATATTGTTTTGTTTTTTTTGCACCAAGAACAGCGGTAGTTTAGCTGCGATGCAAGCTTGTAATCTTACCATAGACTTTCCATATGGTGTCATGTATTTGATTTCCCTGTAAGCTTCGTTGATGTCTGGCGGTGACCGGCGTTGTGTTGATTTCTATTCTAACATCAAACTGAAATGCAAACCAATGGCTACTTTCAGACAACTTCACTTCGTTGTTGCCATTTGGATTCTGAAAGTATGCTTGCATAGAAAGCATTGATTCCTCGTGATGTGCAATTTAAATGGTAGCGACCGGTTGTCGTGATGAATTCTTGAGTTTGCATTGATCTTATACATAGGAAACGCCATCTTGCATCCCAAAGGTGAACATTATTTTACAATGACCAGTGTTGAGAAAGCGATGTCATCTCCAATCGTCAGGTATAGACGGGTGGCTATAACCGCCTGCATCCGGCTGATTGGTATATTGTCTGGTGTCACATTCGCTCTCTGAAGAAACTCATCATGTCTGGCCGCGGCTCCTCACCTGCCAGACAGGGACTATTTCTGCTTGATTACATTTTACTCCCTGATTGTCCTTTAAAACAATACGCGAGAATGCATCAGGAAGTGAGACGGCTGGAGCGCTGGGAGGCCGTGTGTTCACTGGATGTAAAAGCATGGCTATTTGTTTCTGGATAAGGCCGTGACACATTTCTGTATGCAATTCGGTTTGGTGTTCTCTGGGGCCTTTATGTTAGTGCTGCAGAGTTTCAGTAATCACGCGGCCTGGAGGATCTGGGAATACGATGAGTAGATGAATGAATCATTGCATTTGTGTGCCACTTTCCTCTGTTTATTTGCCCAAAGTGCTTCACGTGTAATTGCGACTCTCCGGAGTCGCCAACAATACATGGCACTGAACAATACAGGAGTACATGGGTAGTAAAAGCAACCCTGGAAAGAGAGGGGCACTTGCATATATATATATATATATATATATATATATATATATATATATATATATATATATATATAGACTTTTTGGACTATTTGACTTATTGTTATTAGTATAATGCCAACTGCCATATGGTAATACAATTTATGTACGAATATAGAAAAGAAAGAAAGTTGGGATTTTTTAAAATTCAATAAAAAGTATATGTGCCGGTGATAACTTCCCGTGCTCATTTCATGTGTCGATACTAGCCGTGTTCAAAGCTGCTGTGAAATACCCCACAAACATATACCTTTTTTTGGTTGTTGGTGTGTAGCTGGGCAAAAACACTGGGAAAAAAAAAATCATCCAAAAATAAAGAAATAAAATAAAAAAAAAATTGGGTAATGATTTTCTTGAATCAATGAAAAAAATGCCTTAAACAATATTGTCTATGTTAGAAAATCTTGCAAAAAATATATTTTGCTTGTTGAAGACGGTCAATTAATTTAAATAACTAAAAAATAAATAATCAAAAAACAAAGTTCCATTTAAGCAATGTATTTTTAAATAAATGTGTGTGTGTGTGTGTGTGTGTGTGAATTTTTTTTTTTTCAGTGTGGTTTCAGTTAATATAACCATGATATTTTACATTTGTTAATAAAAAAATGTCTTAGTTGAGCTCTTAATGAAAAATATTTATATTTTTCGATGTTTGAACAAAAAAAAAAATTACTTGAAAAACAAAACAATGTTAACTTTAACTAAAGACAAATTATTAATTACACGAAATGCTGCTTTAAAAACTTTTTTTAATGTTTTTAATGATATCATTACACTTTATGTGCACTGCTTCATCTTGTGAAACCTTAAGGCTGGAATACACAACACAACTTTTAAAACTTTTAAAACTGATTTTTAAAACACTAGGCATCGTACACTTACCGATTCTGTAAATAGTGACAAAGGAAGACTGGGAATCATACACTGCTCGAGCGAGGATCACACGCCACCGGACCGCAGAAACGCGCGCCTTGTTGCTAGGAGACGCATAACAAATGAGCTCTAAAAACGTCTGAAAAAATCAAATATGTTTGATAACGTCTAACTGGATGAAGTCTGGATGGTCTGTGACCACAATACACTACTTGATTTTCTGTGGAATTTGTCAACTGCTGACTTTCCTCAACTAGCGCCAATGTGCTCAGAATGCAAAATCGGGGCAGCAATTGCATTGTTTATTCCAGGCTTTAGTAAGTCTAAGAAATATGCGTAATCCTTTTAAAACGAAAGTATTTTAAGCCTAGCCTGTCTGCTTGTATGGTATTGAAAATCCATGTAAATAATTGAGGTCATAGCGAAATGATTAAAATCGATGGTCCTCGGCAGCAGTAGTCTGTGCCATTTGAGTTCAGCGATGCACCACAGGGTGTTCACCTCCTGACGGCCCATCAGCACTTATTTCTGCATCAACAAGGCTATTCTGGTGGTCTCTATTAAAATAACCGGCCAACACCACACTCCTGGGTTTAACAGCGTGATCCTGCCAATGACATTATATAACCGCTGTCAAATTTATACAAATCACTATTCTTGGATCCATTGCAAGGCTGGCTCGGTTTATTTTCATATTCCCGTTGTGTACTGAATATAGACTATAGAACCTGGAACATGAAATGAAAATCGACTTCCTTTAATATGCTCTCCTGGCCTTATTAGAAGTGATTCACTGGTCCGAGTTATTTCAGATACGAGCAAGCTTACCTTTTGTCATTTTTCATGAAAATCCATTCATTTTCACAGCTGAAGCAACCTTCCTTATTGACGAATGCCACTTAGTCCGTTGGCCGCCGTTGCGTTGTTTTGGGCCACCGCCGCGCTATCCTGTTTCTCTTAAGTAAAATAGCTCGTAAATAACATTTCATGGAAATTCGTATGCTCTTTATAAAAATAATTGCTGATAACCGTTGTGGAGCGGCTAAAATGTCAGAAATAACCACTGCTCAACCGTATCTGTGCTGAAGTGCCTTCTGATAAATGGCTTTTGTATAAATAAAAGGCTGCCTTTAAAACATATACTTGAGGCAAAAGGCACGCTGAATGAAATGTTGTTGTTTTTTTTTGCATGTCAGTGAAGGATCCTGAAGTAGCTTGGGCTGGATTCATAGGCTAGACGAAATCAAATCAATAGTCTGCACATAATTGATAAACGGAGGAAAACAAAGGCTGTTGGATGCTAGATTCTCTTTCAGGTGCACATACTGGCCTGAGGTGAACCGAGGAAAGAACACTTCAGAAGAACATCCAAAACAGCATGTTTACCAAGTGGGCTAATGAGTTACGATTAAATTAGTCTGACAGCCAATAAGACCGGTTAATGTAGACGACACAGTAGGGTCGATGTCTAGAACAGGGTGGCAGACGGTCATCTGTTTGCATTTGTTGTTCTTTTATTCAGTCTTTCTATATATTCTTTCTTTCTTTCATTCATTTTATAGTTAAATCCATTCTTTTGTCCTTCTATGTATTAATTTATTTATTTTTTGCTTGTCTCTTTCTGTTCTAATCTATGTGTTTTGTTCTCTCACTGTCATACATTCAGTTTTTTTTACATTCAGTTTTGATTGTATTGTTCTGTTTATGATTTATCTCTTTTTATATCATTGTTATGTCTATATTTCTTTCTATTGTTTTCTCATTCTGTTTTTCTTCTGTCTTTCTGGCATTATCCATTGTCATTCTATCAATCATTTCCTTATTTTCATTCTACTGTTTTTGTAGACATTCTATTTCTCCATCCATCCATCCATCCATCCATCCATCCATCCATCATATGGTCATAATAGACTGGAATACGATTTGGGGGGAAAATGGTGATTTAATAGAGCTGTTCATTTTGTAATCATATAACCCAAAAATAAATTACCTTTTTTTTTGTTCTTGATGTCTTAGAGAGTTTCTAAAATAGCGTAGGTAGGGAAGCTTATCATGACTGAACAGCTCTGAAATCAGGCTTAATTTTTTAATTTTTATTTATTTTTTTACTGCTTTCTTTTGGGGTGGAATCTGACAGGTTTCACGATATTCACCCACATAGAGTGAACTCCATCTCTCCCGCTCTCCGTTTCTCTCGCTCTAGGCTTTTTTTTTCTTCTTTCCCCTCCAGCTGAAGCCAAAGTTGCTTGCTGGCATGCCTTATTAACTCAAAAGTAGATGCTCTGTTTTGCTTTGGTTGCCTGGGTTTCTAAACAGCCCCTTTAGCACTCAATTGTGTGTATTATGTATATAGTATGTGCATGTTTATATGCGGTTTCATGCTCTTGTGTCAAACGGCTTGTGAGAGTCAAGTGCGCCCGGAGGTAATCGACTCCATAAACCATTCTGCATATCCAGAGGCTCTCATCCATCAGCGGCAAATAAAACACACATCCAGTAATGCAGAAACGCTTCTCAAAACTACAGCTTTTCAGGATCTGTAGATAGCGTTAAAGATAGATGGACTCAAATGGTATCTATACAGTAATTTGCATCAGTTGTTCGGTAATGTTGAATAAAGTTACCTGTGTGTGGGCCAAAGACGTTAAGATGTCTGCATCAGCAAAATAAGTTTACAAAAGTGTTTTATGTACATCGAAAAGCACATTAAATGTAAGCAGCGTATCCACTTTTAGGGTTTCAGGTAAGTTTGGAGAATAAAATGTCAACATTTGGTTCAAATAATGTTAAATCGACATTCAAAACATTCAATGCTTTTTATGCCTTGCACATATTAAAAAAGAGAATATCGTATAGTGTTTTATTGCTTTATTTTTCAATTTAAAAAACTAAATCTTACTGAGAAATTGGCAAAACCTTGGATAGTGGCAAAATTACACCTGAAAATGTGTAAAAGTAATTAGAAGTTTATTTTGCCAGAAATAGATTTTTGGTGCAAATATGCCTGACAAAATTTCTACACTGAATGACATTTTAGTAGGTGTCTTATGTGAATCTGAAAAAAAGTATGATATAATTTTTATTTGCTCAAAAAAAGCAATGAAATTAAACGCTTACATTTACATATTTTTGGGGAAAACTATTTAAAGCAGTATTACACTTTAACCCTTTTTCGTCTTTGACCAAACACAGATTATCTGAAATCACACTGGTCCAGAATCATCTTGAATGTGTTCTGATTGGCTCCGATCAGTTTCTTGGCACTGCCTTTCACGGGGACGGACAAATTACTGAAGCTGTCACGTTGCGTCTGGTAGTGTAGTAGTCACAACTGTATGTTTCAGCCTGACAGGAGATGGATCGTTCCATTCACTGGTTCTCAGGGTTCTCCTCGGCTTTCTCTTACCCCTGCTGCTCCCTGGCAGCTTTTAAAGGCATCATTTGGCTGCAATATTGGGGCGGACGTGTAGGTCATGTCACTATCACCCCCCCTCCTGACACCAGAGGTGCCTGCGCCCTTCGGCTCACGCCAGCCTCTAGTACCTTCCACTGAGTGAGGATCACCCGACTGAGAAGAGTTATCAATCAGCAGCCGGCAGGATGAGACAGGCCCAAACGGGCACAGTGGAGCGTCTGTATAACACATGGACACCTGCCCGTGTCAACTTTGTTGAAAGTGATTTCCGGCTGTGCTGCTGAGTTTAAACCAGTTTGTGTAACACCTCTGTAGACTGTTTATTATTATTTTTTTTATTATTATTATTATTATTATTATTATTATTATTATTAATATTATAGGTTTATCAATTTGCTAAATGCGAACAGATTTGACAGGCTTTTTATTTTTTTTTTTTATTTTTGGTTGTATATTATTATTATTATTATTATTATTATTATATTTTGTGAACGACAACAAACAAAAATTAACAAATATATATAAATGAAATGCATACTCTGCTTTTTTTTTGCAAGTTTTTTGTGCAATTTTTGTTGTTGATGATGATGATTATAATAGCATTTTTTGATTGACAACAAATATATATATTATATATATATATATATATATATATATATATATATATATATATATATATATAATGAAATGCATACTCTGCTTTTTTGTAACATATTTGCTACTTTTTGTTGATGATGATATTATTGCATTTTTAATGACAACAAATACATATTTTTAATCTATCTATATATATATGCATACTCTGCTTTTTTGCTATTTATTTTATTAACGATGGTGATGATGATGATGATGATGATGATGATGAAACAATGAAAAATAAAAATGATGGTTAATTATTTACTCATCTGGACACTGCCTTTGCTTAACAAACGAATAAGTTTTAAAAACATTATGAATTGCATACTCCGCTTTTTTACATTACTATAAGCATATTTGCACGTGCAAATTTGAGGTCATTTTTTCGCCTCCATTTAAAGGTTTATCATTTTGCTAATTGCAGCCAGAGTCGATTTGCATGTTGTGGGCGAATTTGCACAGTTCTCTGAATTAACATAATTCATTTACGCAACGAACATTAAGACAATGCAAATAAACTTCGCTATCGCTCTTATTAAATCGTGTTTGGTAAGGCCGGCTTGCGACTGCTTTTCTATTTAATGCGAAGATGAAGCTGTCAAACTTTTGTCATTTTTCACCTTGTAATTGAAGTAGAGTCCACAGAGCGCGGGCCCGGCAAAATAGCGTACACAAACACTGCGGCTGAAAATTGGGGTCAGCTGTGTGCAATCTTTTGCACTGGATTTCACAGACAGTGCGCTCTCCGGGGAGCCACAGGTGTCGACTGCGATGGCAGTGGAATCGGTGAACACGACATTCCCTCAGATGCTGTTCTAGCAAGAGGGAGAAACTGTGCTTTTCAGGAAGATGCACATGCCGGTGCGTCACTCGGGGCGGTCGGAAGTGTCGATGACAATCAATCGAAACATTCTGGACGTGAAATTGTCAAATAGAGAGCGTCGTTTTAAAACAAATGAAAATATTTATGTGTGTGATTCTTATTTTTCCTCTCTCTGCGCATCTTTTTACGAAAGTAGTCGCTGTATTGAGCAGTGATACATAAAATGCAACAAAAAAGGATGTTATATAATGGTATAAAGATTTATATTCCAAATATCAAACATCAAAAATAATGTAACTCGTGCAATTAAAACAAACACATTCTGAAGAGGATATGTTGTGAACCAAATGGTTCATTTATAAGGTGACTGTCTGCTTATTGCTCTGTTGCAATTTTGCGGGAGAATGCGAGACGCATGGGAGAGAGATAAAATAGCAACTATTAGACTGTATCAATATTGACTTACATTAGTTGCTTTAAAATGCCAATAAGCTTTTGCTAATTAACTGGCACTCACTTAGTTTGCACAAGCACATAAAAAAAAAAAAGTCTTGTCAAGAAATCCTTTTCTTTGTTCACACAGGGAAAAAAAATGCCTATAATTGTCCAGTGTAATATCTGTTTCCTGAAAAACCACTGTTAGGACAGGACACTATTTGGCAGAGATACAATTTTATTTATTATGATTTATTTATTATGCATATGTAAACACGCACACACATACATAATATAATTTGAAATATTTACATGTGTATATTTATATTTTTATATTTTATATTGTTTCTAAATATATGTAACGTATAAACATAACATGTTTTTTTTGTGAATATATATATATATATATATATATATATATATATATATATATGCATGTTTTGTATTTATATATACATAAACTAAAAGGCTTTCACGTCACATATTTTATTCACGATACAAGATAGATAACACAAAGATGTTTAAATGGAGAACTTTTACACTTTTATCCACTAAATAAATGTGATCCGCTAATTTAAAATGCAATGCCTGTTACAGGTCTAAAAAAAAGGTTGCCACGGGCCAACGGAGGACTAAAAAAAGCAAGGCATTTTAAAATAATTAAATAAGTTGACTGGGAGAACATCTAGCAACCAATTAAATGAATTAACATCAGGTCTGTAACATGATTAGCTATAAAAGGGACGTCTTAGAGAGACTTTGATAAGTAAAAATGGGCAGAGGCTCTCTGATCTGTGAAAGAGTGCATAAAAAGATAAAGGAATACTTTGGAAACAATGTTCCTCAATGTCAAATTACAAAGGTTTTGCAAATCTCATCATCTACAGTGCATAACGTCATCAAATGATGACAAGGCCGAAGCCTGTGGATGCCCGTGGTTTTCAGGACAGGTATTCTGTCATTGACATTACTAAATGGGCCCAGGAATACTTCCAGAAACCAATAAACTCAATTGTTGTCATGTCCTGTTGGCCAAGGCTCATTTAAAACGGATTGTTTCAAATTGGAAAGGTGTTCTATGATCAGACGAGTCCAAATTTGGCATTCAGTTCACCTTGGAGTGGCCATGTCTCCTAAAGAAGAGGGAGAACTTCCAGCATGTTATCAGCGTTCAGTTCAAAAGCCAGCATCTCTGATGGTGTGAGTGTGCTTAAGTGCGCACGGTATGGGCAGCTTGCATGTTATTATGAACGCTGAAAGGGATAAAAGATTTCTTAGCAACATATCCTCCCTGTTTCAGAGAAGGCCTTGCGTGTTTCAGCAGGACAATGCCAAACCCCATACTGCAGCTATTACAACAGCATGGTATTATAGTAGAAGAGTTGAATTGGTCTGCCTGCTGTCCAGATCTTTCACCTTTAGAGAACATTTGGCACATTTTTAAATGAAAAAAAAAACATCAAAGATGACCACAAACTCTTCAGCAGCTGGAAATGTATATTAGGCAAAAATGGGCCCAAATTCCAACACAAAAACATCATCAACTCATAATATTGATGCCCAGACATTTCACACAGTTTTGAGGAGATGCTGCATGAAATGTGATCGTTTTGTGCATAAAATTACACAATTTCTCAGTTTAAACATTCGTCTTATCTATATTGTGTATAAAATATTGGCTTGGGTAAAATTTCTATATTTCTATATATATATACAGTAGAAAACTTCACAGAAACATGATATTTTATATATCTTATATCTTAATAATTTTTGACATTTAAGAAAAATCTATAATTTCGACCCATATAAAATATTTTTGGCTATTGGTGCTCCTTATGATTGGTTTTGTGGTCCAGGGTCACATTTATTACATCTTAACCTACTAGGAACATAATAAGGCTGAATCCATATATATATATATATATATATATATATATATATATATATATATATATATATATATATATATATATATATATATATATATATATGAATTCAGTGGATTATATGAATGTCACTTCAGGTTCAGTCGCTAATAGATCATATATATATATAAAAAAGCATTGTCTAAAAACAGTGAATGTACAAAATGCTAATACTAATAGAAAGTGTGTTTTAAGGTTGTTCATGCCATCGTAGACGACGCACAGCGCGCAGCTCTGAAGATCATGACTAATATTTGAAGTTTAACCTGCACGGTCAGGCATATAATTATTCAAATGAAGGTTTAATCTGTCTGAGAAGTTGAAGGATTGCACAGGGCACAGCGCAGAAGAGGCGCTGCCTCAAAAACTAGGTCATCTTCATATTGTGACACCGCCTGTCTATCTGCAGCGTGACTGAGGAGACGGCCGCTTCACAAATGCTCTTTAATGTATCGGAGGCTCTTCTTGCATCTATTGTGGTCATAAGAATATGGTAATGTTTCACTATTCAATAAATCAGATACGATGGAAGCCCTTGATATATTCTGCATCTGTTTAAAATGTAAAAGTTTTAGTCATGCAATGCCTGTGTTTCAGCTCTCAGACGGAATGGCGCAAGTATGCATCCTAATGCGCTTATTACAAAAAGCCAGTGCTCTTTGTTTTGACTCTCACGTCTACAGTGTGCTGTTATGACCCCCTACTAAAGCAAATTGATCTCATAAAAATCGTCCCTGAATCAAGTGCGCTGTTTTGAGAGCGTTATCCAGCAGGGGTTTCATCCAGCGTGTTCTGACTATTCAGATGCATCATACACTAACATTCCCCTTGTGACTAAATCGAGAAGAAACAATATGGCCACCATGAATAATTCACCATCCTCACATCTGTCAGGGCTAAAGTTCTGCCGTCTTTGAACAACACATCACATTTTACACTCAAAAGAGTGGCTCGTTTCCACTTACAAGTATTTAATTACCGTTTGGTTGATAAGGGAAGTCAAGCCTCGCTAAATATAAAGAATTAAAATGCAGTTTAGTAGTTGTCATACATTTTGCCCTATTCACAAAGCTATTTTTATGTGTAAAAAATGAATAATAATAATGATTTAAAAATCAATTACGGTTGATGACACAACACATGCCTGGTTAAATATAGAGCGTTAAATTAGCTTTATAAGAAGAATTGCATATTTTGACATGCTGATTTGACATGATGTTTTAATAAATTTTGTATAAATGCAATAATCGACCACAGTCGCTAGTGCAGCCTGCGCCTGGTTAAATATAAGCAATTAAATGAAACTTAAAATTTGGATTTTTTCTTAATTTTACAAGCTTCGTTATTATTTTACTAGATTATTATTAATATTATTATTTACTGAAAACAGTGGTTAATATTTGTAATAGTGCTGTCGAATTTAATATTTTATATTTAATATATAAGCATAACATGTTTTTTCTTAAATATATACATGCATGCGTGTGAATTTATGCATAAAAATACATGCAGTTCACACACATATAGGCCTACTATGTAAGCAAAGACCTTTATTTAGGACACCATCAATCGCGATTGATTGTTTCACAGCACTGACTGGCATCGATTGTGTTTCTGTTTTTCCGATACCAAAGTTATATACTCAAAAATACTCACGATTTTTCTAGTCTGCTGCAAACCATTCAATCTGCTTCTTTTAAACATTATTCTATAGCACGCTGACATCCTGGCGATGACATTGAACATATTTCTAGAGTCCCTAAAGTTCTAGCCTCTTTCTCTACAGCTTAAGTGTCTACAGAAGTGTCGGACACTGATTTGGAAGTGGTCCGTCAGAGACAGACATAGAGCTATTGCAGCTGGAGTAAAAATGAATTCGCTCATCCATAATGCAGCAGTGTATGTATATATATATAGTGCTTAGAAATGGCTTTTGTTTCCCTCAGAGCAGAGAAAACAACTTTAACGCTGAGATCTTGAGAAAACCAACTTTTGTAATATAGAAATCACAAAGAAATAAAAGGGATAATCCTGCCAGAAATATTAATGCTCTCATCATTTATTCGCCCTCATGTTATCAAACCAGTATTTATTTATTTCCTGTGTAAAAGGGAAAAGGGAAAGGGATTTATTTATTTTTTTTGTATTTTCAAAGCCCGATATCCAATGCAAATAAAGACAGAATTATATTTTAAACAGGCAAGTGTTGCCTCACCAAATAGAGTAATTAAATGGTTTCAATTGGAAAAGCAAATGTTAAGAGGTTGCAACCGTTACCCTGACAGATGCTGAGCCCGAGTGGCTGAATTATTCACTATTCTCCATGATATCATCTTTTGTGTTTTGGAGAAGAAAAACAATACGGGTTTTGAATGGCATGAGGTTGAGTAAATAATGAATGCTTTTTAATTTTAGGGTAAACTGTTGCTTTATGTTGTGACAAAACAAGACCAACAAGAGAACATTTTAAACATGTTTCTTCTGATTTGTGCGAAGCTCCTAATGCTTTTTAATGAAACCAGGAAACAGAAGTACAGTATGTTACGCTCCGTAATTGCAACTCCCATTGATTGTTTCCCATTGAAGGTACCTGTATTTACTGTATTTACCTTGGCGTAGTTGAATGATAAGAGTTCTGTACATAAAGTGACACACCGTGAATCTCAAACACCGTTGTTTCCTTCTTCCTATGCAAATCTATGTAAAAAAATGCATAATGTATACCCGCCCATTTTCTAGACCGACCACCAGCCGAAAAAACAAGCGGAACAATAGTGAAAATGGCAGATCATGGAAAAAAACGTCATTTTCCAGGCTGTGCAGGGGATGTGAAGGTCAGGGATGGTTGGTGTCTGTATCCAGAACGGCATGGAAAGAAAATAAAGCATTCTAATAAAATAAACAGAGTTTGTGCGTTCGCGAATCTCCAAAGAGAAAGCGTAAGTAAGCAGTTGAAAGCAGTTTCAGTGCCCATTATATTAATAGAGGCTCCATGATGCCAGTATTTTATTAACCTGATGATATATCTGCGACAGAAATTATTGGAATAATTTCAGCCTATCAGAAAAGCTCAACATTGAGCCGCACCGTAAAACAGCCAATCAGAGCGGAGCCTGGTGTAAATGCACATGTAAAGCTGTTTCTGGAATTTTTTTTTTGCCCTTACCTAGCCACACACTTTTTACGTAGATATCAAAAAACAGTTTAAAATATTGCAACAATGCATTCTATAGCACCTTTAAGAAATGTATGGCAGAACAAGCAAACCATTATTTGCCGTCATACTCTTATGTTAAAAATCTCTTAAAGCCCTGCTGGCAGCGCCGTAACTGTTCCTGTGAAGCAGCTTAATTGTAAAACATTAAGTGTGTTGGCAGAAGGGCTGAAAGCCGAAGCGGAAAATGGCTCAAATTGTCACTTCCAATATGTTTAGAACAGTGAATGCACAGGAGCAGGTCACCAGGAACACACACACTCTTAAACTCGACGAGATTTCATACAAATACCAACGCATATCAGACTGGACGTGGTTAAAGGCCTGCGTTGTGCATTTTGTGGATAGTTCAAAATATATTACTTTTAAGGGGATTTTGAATCCAGAAAGACTTTATTGGTGCGACAACAAAACCGAGTTACCATCCATCCTTTTTCCAGTGTATCTATACTTGCTTACAGTATCATATACAGTATTTTTAGACAGGCATTTTTTCCGTATACGAATCGTTGCTATAAGATCGATATCTGTCATGTCTGCATTTCTAGGTCCTGCACAAATATATTCTATACACAAAGAGCCTCTTTTTTTAAATATCTCGCTCTTTCTAAGCACAATGCAACTATAAAGATTATTATATGTCAGATCTATTTGTAGTTTTATATTCCAGTCTTGTATATGTGTTATTATAAGATCATTGGGAATCTTCCACAGCAGAAAAGTAAAATATATAGCTCTGCTCTGTTTGGAAAGAATGGATAATTTGGGTGATTTTTAGGTTTAATTGAGCGAATCTGCATAGAAATCAAACAAACAGACAAATGGAAATGATAATAAACAAAAGCATTTATTCCAGCTCAACTGTGTACATTTTTATTATTATATATATATATATATATATATATATATATATATATATATATATATATATATATATATATATATATATATTATAAAACCATAAATCGGTGTTATTGAAATATCACTGATATACTATTTTAGTTTTAATTAAACCTACCTATATGTTTTAGCTTATTTTAGTATGTCATTTTTTTATGTTTTTTTATGGGTAACGCATACATGTATGGTTCAACGTAATTAAAACGCAGCCAACTCGATTTGATAATCGCACGCAGTCATGTCACAGTACTAATTTTATTTATACATATCATGCATCCATATAACAACTGCTATATGGTCTGCGAAATGACCTCCTGTTTCTAGACTCTAGGTTCACGCTTACATAAATGCAAACTAATGACATCACTTCCCTTTCATCTTCCCCTGTGGAAAGAACAAAAGCTGACAACCACAGCAGCCTCTGGAAAGGGAAAGAAACCCTTAGTGTTTTCTGTCTGACTCACACTGTCTGTTTACCACTAAATCAAAGCTATATGGCTATTCATAGCCATAACCGAGCACCGATGCTTTAATCTCTATTCTCTTCCATCGCAGGTTATGGTTTAGCGCGCGTTCCCGCCATGCTCTGCCTCTCTACTCGGGCACGGTTGTTAATCGACTGTTGTTAGGAATAGTTGGGTTCGTACGAGGTTTGGTGACTCAACTCATCATCAGCCTACGGCAAGCGAAGCCCACCCTCTGATCCTTCTGTTGCTCGCATCTGTGCTTAAAGAAACCACGGATCTTAAACAGCGCTTCTATATGTGTCTTATATATCTCCTTTTATATTCTAGTCTTGCTTGTTAGTGGTGCTTGCTGATACTTTTTATTGTTTAGTTTCTTTGTATTTTTTACTTGTGATGCAAAGTTATGCAATAGATGCTACCAAAAATATAGTGTGAATTTATGATAATAAGTGTGCTATTGCTGTTGGCCGAAAGTATATGGCTATATCCACTTCCACTATAGGGTGCATGAAATTAAGCATACACAAACGCTCTTTTTATTTATTTTTATTATTATTTATGTAATACAAATTGTATTAATATATTATTAATATACTTAATTATTAAGAAAGTGCATTAAGGATACAGCCTTAAATTTTCAGTAACACTGTCAATTTTTAAATGTTATTTATGTTTTCTTTTTCTTTATATATATATATATATATATATATATATATATATATATATATATATATATATATATATATATATATATAATTTATTTATTTATTTGTTTATTTTTATTATTTATTTATTATTATTTTTAGATTTAGATTTTGCACAAAAAGCATACAGCCATGCAGTGTCCATAAACTTTAAAATAAAAATGCACTCTAGTGTATTTTTATTTAATTTTATATTATTTTATCGAGCATTTTTATTTGCTTAAATAATATTAAAATATATGACAGTTATTTCATTAATACAATCAATCAATGGCCTTTATTTATTATTATTTAGCATGTTTTTATTTACTTAATATTAAAATATATGATAGATATTTCATTAATACAATCGGTTGCTTAATATGACAGTTTTAATACAGCCAATCAGCGACCTTTATTTATTATTTTATTTAATTATTTAAAATAAATCAATATTTGCATACATATTTACATGCATATATGCAAAAAGGCATGCAGTCACCCAGAACATCATAGAATACAAGCAGAAATGTTCAAAGAAGCTGCGAGATCACCATAGCAACTGCCAGAAACCACATACCAGGGTCATTTTCGCACATGCAAATCTTTTTATCTACATTACTTTAAAATGTAAGGCCTGCATGAATTAGAGAAGATGGCGTGTTTCAGATGTGTCCATCAAACCGACACGCGCCGCTCAGCCGTGGGACTGTCTTTAAAAGTTAAACCGCGGTTGAATTTTCCACCCTACCTTCATAATAAAGCCAGGAAGCTGATTTGATTATTAGCGACTACAGGATGACCGCTTTGTTTGCTTTTCATTTCCTTTTAATTGGGATTTTAATGTGAGTGGGAATTATGCTAACTGTACAGGTATTCCTGGGTTGGCTGTTGTACACCGTGAACCAGCTTCGAGTGGTTTCTCATGGCAGAACAGCAAAAAGAAA
>NC_056699.1:4058991-4076491 GCF_018831695.1 Puntigrus tetrazona
AAATGTATTTTTTTAATTAATTGTCTTTTTATTTTTAATAGTAAGTAAGTAACTAACTATTGGAGTATATTCAACTATAATAATGTAAATAATACATGTATTATTATTATTATTATTATTATTATTATTATTAGTATTAGTAGTAGTAGTAGTAGTAGTAGTAGTAGTATTTATTAATTATTTTATTAGCCATCTATAAATGCTTGTGAGACATAATCAGTTATAATGGTTGATATTCAACTACTCCTTTGACATCTGCTTCAAATGCATTTTTAAATCTAATTATATTGTAAATAATAAAATAATTAAATTTCAATTATATTAGTGTGATTTTTTATTATATTATATTATATTATATTATATTATATTATATTACACACATATATATATATATATATATATATATATATATATATATATATATATATATATATATATATATATATATATAGAATAAGTAAATTGAATTTATTTATTTAGATATTTTTAATAGTAAGTAAGTAACTACTGGAGTATTTTCAACTATAATAATGTAAATAATAAACATTGTATTATTATTATTATTATTATTATTATTATTATTATTATTATTATTATTATTATATTTATGTATTAATTTAGTTTCCTATGATATACAGTTCCAACGGACTAATTAACTATTCATTCATTCGTGGTGATTTACATAAATTGCCTGAAAATCCCCACAGTGAATTTAATCTGATTGGGAGCAACATGAGCAGTTATAATGGCCGGTACTCCTCCATTGTCTGACATTTGCTTTTCTGCTTCAGATACCAACAGCAAGGTCACTTTTAGCTGTTTCATGTCTGAGCAATGACCGAATCTATTTGCTTGCATGTCGCTTATATAATACCTTTTCAGACTGTTCACAGCCAAATAGAAAGGTAGAATGGTTTCTATTTTGGTGGGAAGAAAGTCAGAGCGAGAGGAATGGCAATAGTGTTCACTTGATGACACAGAGGAGGTAATCAATACTGACATCAGCCCTGGTAATGATCGCGAGGTGTGTATGTGAGAGGTGTTGAGCTTGCATTCGATCATCTCAGTGTGCTGCTGCCTATTGATTGCGGTGTGTGTTGTAGTCTGTTTGACTAAACATTAGACCCTCGCTGATCTCACCTCGCATGTGTCCGGGCCGTCACCGCAGGCTTTGGTAATTGCTGTAAGAGAATTCCTGCAGTTCTAAAGGCACCGCATTAGTGATTCTCAATGTCCCGTGGATCGTCCAATAGAGAGGAAGAGACTGCACGATTGACACGTGAAGTGTCCAATCACAGATTTTAGGTCTGAAACAGCAGATAAAATTCAAGTAATGGCACAAATATCTCTGAATGTTTGAAGAGAAAACACCAGAAAATCATGAAAAATATGTTGACTTTGTATGTAGAACAGGCTTTTTTTTTTTTTAAATATGCTGCCACTCAAAGAAATCAATCTTTTAATGTTATACGGATGCATTAAATTGGCCAAAAGTGACAGTAATGGCATGTATAATATTACAAAATATGGCTCAATTAGTAGCTTTTTACTCATTAAAAAATCCTGAAAATAAATGTACAATGTACAAAAAAGTAAATAAATTTGTTTTCAACATTGATAATGTACTAGAGTGGCAAATCAGCTTATTAGAATGATTTCTCAATCATGTGACATTGAAATCTGAAGAGTAATGATGCTGAAAATATAGCATATCACAGGTAAAAAAAATAATATATATAGTAAAAAAAAAAAAAAAAAAAATTATATATATACAGTGTATTTCTGATTAAAAAAATGTAACCTTGGTGAGCGAATAAATAAATGATAACAATAAACTGTAGTTTCTAATATAATACAATTGTTAATATACATTATTTATATTATGGAAATATTTTGAATATTTAATAAAACAAATACCTATATGAATAATATATTAATAATATTACTAAATGCATTTGTTCTCTTTTTTTTATTGCACAGTTCAGCTAAAAATATGTTTAGTGTATGAAATAAAACAGTTGCTTTTAAAGGTTTGATAGCAGTAAACAAACAATTCTTCCACGAAAGCGCTCAATTTTATCAACCCAGTAGCTTGTAAACAATTTTGGTTCTTGGCGGACTGAAAGAACTGTTTATCAGCCAGTCAGATTAAAGTTTGCCAGATTGTGAGGTTCTTTCCAGTATTGTGATCAGAAGCTGAGACTACTTTACAGTAAAACCAAACACAATAATAACTCGCAGCTTCCTTTCAAAGAGAGTGACCTTCAGATCCATCAAAAGCAGACTTTTTTTCGATTGTTGAATGCGTCCACAGTGCTTTTAGAGGTCTTAATGTTGACTGTCAAAGCGGCTTGCGCGCTCAGAAAAGAAGCTAATTCATTATTGTCCTCCAGATGCTGGGGTCCTGTGCCAAAACACAACAACACAAAAACGTGACTCTTTTTTTTTGCAGGGGTCACAACCCAGAGCTCAAGTGCACTAAAAGCTTTTTCAGACGTAGCCGTCTCATTAGGTGTTCGGAAGGAGTTCCATAAACTCACTCTGATGCATCTCACGCCCCATTAATCTTATCAACAGGGATATGGCAGCCAATCTCTTCCTCTGGGAACGCATTCATGCACATTTCTTATTCTCTAATGCCAGCCATCATTGCTGCTGGCAACTAGAGCATTGCGCAAACATCTTAACCAAATGAGATGCAAACTATCGGTTTCCTTCCTCGATTTTTCAGACGCAGTAAAATAAAAATGATTTGGACAAACAAAACTTTCATCGACTTCAGATGGCGGGGGAAGCTTTTGTGTCACAGTTCAGCTTGTGGAGGATACAGCATTTCTGCCATAATTACAATCCAGGCGATTTGAGAAATGTAGAGTTTATTTGCAAAAACATGTTTTTAACAGTATTAAAAAATCTTGTTTTTTTTCATTGTGCAGTCCAGTTCATCTCAATCAATCTGCTGCTGGGTTATTTTGTCTAGGTAAAAAAACAAAACACATCGTAACTTGGCAAATCCACATTCGTTATGCATTAAATATCGCACAATACATAGTGCAGCCATAATTTAATTTGATTGATTTATTTTTTATTAACTGGAAAAATGGACGGTCATTGGCCAGAATAAACCAATATAGACACATTTGTCAAAAATGTGCCTTTAATATATTAATGAAATGGAAAGTACGTCTACCTCGATTTATATACATAAAACTTAGCTTCATATTTTACATTTGAGGGTCGATCTAAAAATTTGGTTCGTTCATCATCTCTGCATTGAGTCCAGGATCTTTTAGTAAACAATATAACCCTTTTTTTTTAAGGTTGATGAACTTGTCTCATTTTACTTCACATGAATGGTATTTGTATGATGTATGAGTTCATTCCTACTTAGAGCATTGAGAAGTGATCACTAATGAGATTCCATTGCAGTTGTAACCTTGGAAGGCAGCAACCTATGTAGGCAGCAAACAGCAAATCAGCACACTAGACGTTGGAACAGAACGAAAAACCCCCCAGATGTAGAGCTGCTGCAAATCTGCCAACATAAGCACGCATTGTGTGAAAAATGTTCTCGCGGAGCATCTACTGGAGTTGATTCGGGAGGCAATAGCTCTAGTTTTGCACCCCATTAACTCTCGTAAGCTACATCACCACCAGTTAAGTACAGTTCTCAGGAACAAATGAACGTTGGGGGGGGATATTTAGGGCCGTGTGTGGAAAAGTATCCGAGGAGCACAGCCCCCTGGGATACGTTAGCAGATGAGAGATGAGTGTCAGAGCAGAGCGTAATGAAACACCGCAGAGAGCTAATGCTCGAGTCACGCTGATCAACACATTCATACTGAGACCATCACTGTATGGAGCGTGAAGTCGAGCTGAGCCTTCCACCCCAGTGTCCTCTTTAAGCTGTCTTTTAATATTAAATGTTGGTTGTGGAAACATATTATACAAATTAAGACTCTACGGTTGCCATAGGAATTGGAAAAAGGAAATATCTTTAGCACGTCTAATTTTAAAAAAGTGATCAAGAACATGTCAAACTGAGCCAACATACTGTACCAAAGTCTGCAGTCGAAAGTAAGAGACTTTGTTATTAACTTTTTTTCCTTAAAAGTGCTGTATGTAAGTCTTTGACTCTTCTAAAGCCAAAAAAAAGTTTGTAGCTATTTAGGAAACATAGCTGTTTCTCTGAAAAATAATGACTCCGGTAATTCTACACTGAAATATTCCTAGCCGACCCAAGCTCATTGGAAATACGTGCCTCTGCATGCATTTCTGCAGCCCCCTAAATGATGTGCCTTAATAAATGGTCTGTGGCTACTTTTAGTGAAATGTGTTTATAATGCCGCTTGAGGTACGTTTTGAGGAACTCAAATATCCAATGATTGCAGCTAAAGTTTAATGCTGTTCATGTTGGAAATATCCCCTACACCAAAACCAAACCTAAAGCTACCCAATAGTGTTAACAATTGCAAAAGTAATGTAAAAACGTATTCGCCGATGCGGCCATGCCATTTTAACTCCTTCATGCGGATTTGAGCTGTTTTGTTGAACCGTACAGGGTCCGAACTGGAGCTTTTCATCGCTTGAGTGCAAACCCGTATCACGTGAGCTACCGAGTAAACCTTCAGAACTAGAAAACGCATATGTGAAGCTGTATATGTGACGAGAACGTTCAAAAATATCAGTTTTCAAATCAATGATAAAAAAAATTAATTTTGAAGTCCTAGCATGACATTTTTTAAGTCATTGTGTGAAAATGAGCATTCGTATGTATATATGAGATATACATCTTTTGCAGAAATGTATAAAAGGCACATATTTCCAATAAGTCTAGATTGGGAATTACGGTACCTGTTTCAACCTTTAGACATTACTATCCATCGAGCAGGTAATGTTAAACTAACACAGCGGACTCGAAAAATACATTTGCATGGTCTCATCTGCGTTAAAGAGAAAATAATCACTTCATTTGATGTTGAAGTGAATAAAATGGCCTTGACAGCCTTGGAGTTCCACAACTATTGACTTTGTTAGTGCTCTCCAGATTTGTGTTGTGTGTGTGTGTGTGTGTGTGTGTGTGTGTGTGTGTGTGTGTGTGTGTGGGTGATGCAGAGTTGCCAGGTTTTGCAAAACGAAAACTAGCCCAGCCACGTTTTGAAGGATGTTCCCCTGTAAAAAAAAATAAAAATAAATGTTTGCTTGCACTATTGGAGTATATTGAATTTTATCTCGCTGACACGAAAAACATCCTGGAGCAACAGTGTTAAAAGTAGCCCAATTCCTGCGGACATGGCAACCCTGAGGTGGCGTAAATGAGCAAAACAGGCATTTGGACCAAAATACTGTGAGGCAAGGAAGGAGGATGTAATACACAGTGCAATACACAGTGTGTTTTTAATTGTATTTTTAGGGGGAACAACCCCCATAATGTGGGTCAACTTCACCCTGACCCCCATTGGATTTTCTCCTATGTTTACAGGAGAAGCAAAAATGCAAACAACAACAACATAATTTACAAGTAACTTGCTATTTTTACTGTAGGTACTAAAAAACACTTGCCGTTGTTGCATATGTTGTATTCTTTGCATTGAAGTGAAATAACTGAGCATAGGAGCCTGAGAAAAAAGGTATATGGCTTTCACATCTGAACTTTTTATATAAAGAGCCACGTTAGAGTAATAAAATAAGCCTACACATTTGAAGTTTTCTTCTTCTCTAGAAGTGCAATTGCATTTGCAGTGCTCAGCTTTTACTCTTACGATATGACATACTTATGTTTCCTTTTTAGGTTTGACGTCCTAATAATCCCAAAATAATTTGTCTTTGGAAATCGTTTGAGCATGGGTGTAAGGTTGTTATATTTCAAGCCAAAAGTAGAAAGGGAAGAGGATCAGTTACTATTCTCTCACCACGATGATGTATGCCTAGTTCTGATTCTAAACGCTGCCAACATCTAAAAAAGCCAACGACTGCACTTAAGATGCAGCAATTTTTCACCCCACTGCAGCGAGAAGATGACAGAACACATGGAATTTGGCGAAACTATAATGCGGTCCTGTGCCAGAGAGCACAGGAGTCATATATTCTTTCCTGATGCATTACCATGTCACAAAACAGTCCCCATCGTCCATCTTAATCTGACAAGCAGGGACAGAGATATTTAAGCAGGGCTCAATATAGTAGTCATATTTCATTCACCCTTTTCCATTGTGGTCCGCTTGCGGGAGTCTTGTGGGTCCTTTCAGAGGGCTATTCTTTTGTTAAGTGCTTTGTTAAGTTACATGTTGGAGCCTCTGCAGGTTACGTGACCATATTAGATAATCTACTTTTAATTGCAAGGTCTTTCCTGGTTTAATGCAGTAAAAGAACTGTGTTCAGCAGCGAATATATTCCGTAGAGATGCGGTATTGTGCTGTACAGAACTCACAGAATTAAGGTTAGAGTAACAAACGCGCAGGGCATTGTTTCTTGACACGCGTGGGAATCGAGATGTCTTGTTTTACTGTGCCCTTGACACGGAGGGTCTCGACGTGCACTTCATCTCGCGTAGTTTGCTGTTAGTCTCTATGCCTGCAAAACTTCAAAAACATTTTTGGTTTCATTAACATTTCCCTGCAGCAGAGATTGGATCTTGGGCCTGCAGCACGAGTAAAGAAGATGGATTTGCAATGGATGCTCTTCAGTGAATGGGTGCCGTCATGCTGAGAGTCTAAACAGCTGTCCATAATCTACAATATTGTTTTCTCCGGTGAAAAAAGCTGTCTGGTCTGAATCGGGATAGAAATATACATACGTAAAGCATAGTTTGCAGGCAAAAACTCTCCAAAACAGCTCCAAACAAATATGTGAGGATAAAAGGGGAACTTAAAGGCATAGTTCACCAAAAAAATGCCAATTCTCTCATCATACAGTTGTTGGCAGCCACAGACTTACATAATATGGAGAAAAAAGTAGTTTATGGAGATCAGAATCTGGTTACCAACATTCTTCAAAATATAGAGAACAGTAGAGAAAAACTCTTTTGGTGAATAAATGATGACAGGATTTGCATTTCTGGAGAACTATCCCTTTAACCAGTTATGATCTTTTACCATTAAAAAAAAATTTCTGCAGTGCACAGGGACTAACTTGCTCGTTGTTTCATTGTTCTGGCACTGTCCACTCCATCAATGTCCTCTGTTCAAAAGCCTTTGTGTCTCTTCTCTCTGTTGTTCTCCTCTCTTACAGTCTCTCCCCTTTCATCTCCGTAACACTTTGAGAGGCTGCTTTTTTTTTTATGCAGACCGGTCTACTTTAGCCCTCCCATCATCGTGGCCTCAGGGTGACTTTGCAATCGCTTTTTTTTTCTCTTCAGTAATTGACAAATGCTGCAGTCAGCAATGCTTTCTCACTTGCTATATTTTCCACTGAGTTTAAGAACTTGCTGGAGGTGGATGTTTGTCAAAATTCAGAGCAGATATACGACACTTATCTGGAAAGCCTTGCGGAAAAAATACAGGTCATGCAAGCACAAGGTGGTCAGGTTTGTGTTCAACAAACTGCAGCTGGTGCAGTTCCAGCGGTTTAGCAAAGACCTGCTTCGACATGGTCGACCTTTGGCCTGGAAACTAGTTGTCCTGTCGATTAACCAATGACATCATATTTGATCATTTAGCATTTAGCTGATCTATTTTTTTTGGTTTATCTGTTGAATCGCAAATGAGGAACAACACAAAAATGTTATCATACCATAACCAGCAATAATTGCAATGAAAAGTTTCAAGAGTGCAGAACAAGGCTATTTTATTTCGATAAATAAAATAAAATTAAATAAAAAGCATAATATCTCACAAACAGAATCGTAATATTTCACCATTTCCAAAATAGTAATAAATGAATATCTTTGTACGTCACAGATTTTAATAATAGCTTTGTAACAAATCAATGTTCCCACTATTAGTCCACTGAAGACCTCTATAAAAAAAGTGCCAGTGTTTGATAGTCTTACCACTTGCATCACAGATGACATAAATCACTTCTGTCATGTTTTCAAACGAGGTGGCTGAAATTTAATTAAAATCCCCGTACGATATGTTGCACGATGCCTTCTGTCTTGCATTAAATCACTCTCATGCATATGTTATTCTTTAAATGAACACGTTGAACTCTAAAGACAAAATGTGAAATTGATTTAACTACATCAATAAATTAGCCGTATTATCTGTCATACAGGTGGCATATTGAGCAATTATAAACTGGCTAATCACCTCGCCGGGAAGTACGTCCCCCGAGTCTCTGTCTGTCAAAGCACCGCACCCAACGCGGCAATCCAACCCAGTGAGAAGAAGAAGTCAAGAGCGGCAGGTGTGTCGATTTTTGCAGTTCTCCCTGATTGATGCTCCCCATATGTGCATCAAGGAGCCAGCGTCGGTTGTACCGCATTCGCAACGCGCCAATGTAATTGTAATTAACGGAAAACAGGTGAGCTCGCTCAACTTGACGACGGTTTCCTGCGCCGCCGCGGTAGGAGTTTGAGCAGAGGTTGTTAAAAGCTGGCACGGTCGTAGCAAACGTCCGCCAGGCCTTCGCTCTGCCAACCTGCCCGGGTTCCCGGGCGCCAACGCGCTAGTCCTTTTAGTTTGTAAAACCAAATTTAAGCGCATTTAACATTGTGCCTTATGACACGGGAGTTCAGATGCGTTAGATTCCATCCAAAAGTGAAGCCTGGAATGTGACGAGATGGGGGAACATTTCGTTTGTTAATTTCCGCCGGGGTCTGCTCGTGAGATGAAATGTCACCCGGCCCAGTGATCCGCCAACAACGAGACAAATTCCTTACGGATGCGATGTGTAGGTGCAGAAAGAAGTGGAGGCCTCAGCTGTCTAAAGCCCATCACATAAGACAGCTGCTAAGCGGCCCAGACGACTCAAGAACGAGGAGGAATTACCTGCTGGATCTGGGAGAAAGAAGGACAGAAGCTGCTGTCATCTGCTCCACTCTAAAGTTAGATGTTCACTGTGCAAATAGTTTTTCTGTTCTTTGTTGCTAATCGGATTATATGATGCAAACAGGATTTCTGGTATATAGTGATTCCAGCGGTTTCATGCTTTGACACGGTCGTCCTTTGCCCTGAATAATAGTAGTCCTGTTGATTAACCATTGACTTAATGACTTCAACAGTATCGATTTGTGATCCAAAATCATTTGAATGCCCCAGTGCTTGAAACAACAGAAAGCATTCAATTTATTCCGATCGAAATAAAACTAATAACGATAAAATGAAGTGTTCGAAATCAAGCTGCAAGGCTATTGCTCATCACAGAAGGTCAGAGTGCACGGAGGGGGGTTATATAAGATTATATAAAATCCCAGCATAATCTTAATTGAAAATAATCTCAGTCCTTGCACGGGCTACTGCCACCGTTTTTTTTTTTTTGTGCTAATCTTTTGAAAGAAAGTAATGAAGATTACTTCGGGATTAACGTCGATATCACAAATAATATCATTATGTTATATTATATCGCACTGACCAAAATTCTAAATGCAACACGTTTGTTTTTGACCCCCTTTTTCATGAGCTGAGCTCAAAGATTTGTGAACACCTTTTAAGAGAAATAGACCTTTTGTGCACATAGAAAAAGTCTTTGAGTTCAGCTCATGAAAAACGGTGGCAAAAATAAAAGTGTTTACCCTTTAAATGTTTGGGGTCATTTATTTTCTATTTATTTATTTTTATACTTTTATTCAGAAAGGATGTATTAAATATATTAAGATGCATGATGCATCCTACTGCATGAATCACCTACAGCTCAACCTGGCAAAGACTGAGCTTCTTGTCTTCCCCGCCACTCCAGCGGTACAGCATGATTTCACAATCCGGCTAGATTCTTTGACTGCTTTATCTACTTCTGTCAGAAATCTGATGCAATCTCCGATGACCAGGCTGACCTTCAAAAGACCACGCTGAAAAGACTTCTCAATCTTGAAAGTGTCAGGTCCTTTCTAACACAGCATGCTGCACAACTTCATGTCCAGGCCCATGTCGTTTCTAGACTGGACTACAGCGATGCTCTTCTGGCTGGACTTCCAGCAAGAACAATCAAACATCTACAAATGATTCAAAATGCAGCGGCATCACTGGTCTTCAACAAGCCCAAAAAACACTTTATCTCCTTGCACTGGCTCTAAAAAAATCAAAACATTGTTGCTTGCTTTTAGAACAGCCACTTTTTCCTACTTGCATTCGTTATTATGACTCCACATCCCCTCCAGACGTCTTATCACCCCTATCTGGAATGCTGGATCCCTGTCAATCTTCAAGCCACAGGTGAAAACTCTTTTGACACTACTTGACATAATCTTAATTAGAAAAAAAAGTATTTTTCTTTATTTATGTATTCCTTCCCTTTCTAGCTTGTACTTATTTGAACAATGCTCGAGATTCGGTATTACAAGCACTGCCTCGTAGGTCTGTTTGCCTCTTATGTATTCTCCAATTGTAAGTGGCTTTGAATAAGAGTCTGAAAAAATGAATAACAGTAAAGACATTCATTATGTTACGAATGATTTGCATTTCCAATAAATGCTGTTCTTTTGATATTAATATATATTGCACTGAGCACCAACGGCAAAAAAATTATGTATAGAAAGTGACAAATAATTTAATCTATGGCGAGTTTAAGTAAAAAAGCTATTGTTATAATCTCTGCAGTTGTATACGCTGTGAAATGAATCTCTTACTTACATTGTCTGCTCTTTGTTGTTTGTGATGAGAGAATTTGCAGAAGTCCGGAATTCATTCAAACAAAGCACTAAACGGAACTGATGATTTTCAGCGATTACTTATCTGAATGCCTCTGATTGGTCATTGCGTTCCTAAGCTCAACGTAACTGTGTGTGTAACCTGAGTGGATCATTCATTTAAAGTGTCTTGAAACCCCACAACATTTTTTGAGACGTGAACAAATATGTACAAACCGCATTTCAGCAAAAATACAAATAGCACTCATAATTGTTCTGAATAAGTGGAAATTGCACCCAAAAAAATTGTAGAGTGTTTTTCTGGATTTATTCATGAGAAAGAGCTTGTTCAACCCGATAACTGCACTGTGCTACGCATAAAAAACTTCTCTTCCCATCCTTTACGCTACCAATTTTCCACAGTTTTACACGTGAACGACCAGTGCTGGCCAGGGGAAGGCTAAGCATTTCCCCCCTTTACACATGCTCCACCTATGCATAAAACAATATCTTTAATAATAAATATGTAATAAATATGTATAATTGAACAAATTTGACCGTTTGTTTCGGTCCCAGTTTCAGTGTTATTTTAGTATAGTTTCAATAATATTTTGATGTTATTTTAGCTTGCTATTTAAGTACATGGATCTAAAGTAAATGAAGTTTCAGAGCAAACTAGACTCTCTTTTTTTTTTTTTTTTTTGCTTATGATCACAACTCAAAGGGGAACGCAGATTTCCAAAATTTGTCTCATAGCACGAAATCCCCCAGTGTTCATCCGGCTAAATGTTTCGCCATCACGTGTCTCGAGGGAGCATGGCGGCAGACGCTCCCTTTGCTCCAGCTCTTTCCCCTAATGCTCCACAATCAAATGTCTCACGGGACTCCAGAGGTTTCTCCTACATCAGCGATGCAAGTTAATGAGCAAACGTGGGCAGAGAGGGAAAGAACAGGACAAGGAAGACGAAAGACTCCTCCTCCTCTTTCTCTCACTCTGGTTATCGCATGCCTCATTCCCCCTTTCACTCTCCGCCAGATAATTAGCAGGCTCTTTACACACGGAGCCCACTGAACACTCGCTAATGTGTGCTTAAAAAGTGTCTGGCGTTCGCCAATTTTCCAGCAGACGATCAGCGCGCTCATTGCTTCTGTGCTGCAAAGAGATGCACGACATGCTAATGATGTTCCATCGATAAAAGTTCGTCTCTGAGGATCAGCGTGGCACTGCCGCGAAAGCCACGCTGGGCAAAGCGTGTTTGAGCTTGAATTATGAGCATCAGTTGTTGGTTTTATTAGATGGATGCACGTTTAACCCTCTGAGGCCCAAATGCTGATGTTGACGCATTCGCTTTTTTCCACTCAAGTGTTTTAAGGAGGCTTCTGGTTGTTTTATGCAAATGAGATTTGTAATGTATTCGTGAAAGCCTGTGCTTTGTTTACTTATTATGGCCCAAGTTCATACTAAAATGAATAAAATTCCAAGTATTGACTCCTGCATGCTGCTACTGACACGATAGAACGTCAAAATAAAAGTTTGTGAAAGAATCGAAATTGCAGTGAGAATGGTTCTGATCTGTGATGGTTCTGTTTTCTATTTTTTTTAAATGAAAATGAAAAGAGGGTTGTGTTTCATATTTCGCAGAAAACGAAAAGGCACTGGCGTGTTATATTCTATTGTAATGCGTGCATGCATTGCATGAACCACATTTTTGTGGCAGTTTCATAATTCAAATGAAACGGTAAAGAGACTGTTCCCTTCGCAGAATTACCGGACCTGTGTCTTCCTGTCCTTTGAGAAACAGCAAGCCACTTGCTTCACTTTCGAATGATCATCTGAACTTTTTAAGGGTTAAGTGACGAATTAAGGGTTAAGTGAGTCAATGAAGATGCCACCTTCACCAGTAAAAACCTGTTAAATGGTTAACATTGATGTTTCCCTGCATTGCATTTAAAATTTTGTTTAAATTTGATGTCACTTGGTTTCTTAGTTTATTCGGGTTGTATGTTACATCGAATGTTGTTAAATTCATATTTATTGCATATTTCAGTTTAATGGTTCTCACCATGATTGTGTTTAGTGTTTGTGTGAATGACACCGAATGACACTTTGGTTCATCATGTGACTTTTTTCATCACCACCTGCATTTCGTTATCGGTGTATTTCAAAGGTACAAAAGAGATTTTTAGTACTTTAATAGGTTGGTATAATAACATTATGTAACATTATGAAATTTCATATTATAATATAATATAATACAATATAATATATTATAATATCCATTTATGATGAAAGATTATGCATGCATTAATACGGAAAGGGGAAAATTCTATTTAAATAGGTCAAATGACTTGGAAACATTTGTCTGCAGTATTAAGTCAGTATATATATATATATATATATATATATATATATATATATATATATATATATATATATATACACACACACACATGATCGATCTATGAATCATCTACATAAGATTAAATATGCGTGATAGAAAAATACTTAAACATTCTGCATTACATTTGTACATTATACATTAATTATATTTTACATTTGCATATTGTACATTTTAAAATGGACAGAAACACATTTGTGTATTTGGTATATCTCTCTTAGTTTTATTGAATGGATGTGAAAAACTTTTTTTGCTTATATGCTTAAATATATACAGTATATAAAAAAATTATATCTCTAAATATTTTGGGAAGAATTTAAGAAAAAAGTATCTAAATCAGCTAGCAAACTCAGTGGCAATGTTGCATAACTTTTAGCATTTTGGCAGATTCAAATTGTAAATATGTTCCTGCCAAAAATGTTGTTATGAAACATTTCATAGTGCGAAACGCCGCGGTACAATATGGGTTTTAACCCATGTTGAGTATTAAAAAAACAAAAAGCTTAAAACAACCACAGCGATTTTGCTGCAACGGGTCTTTGAGGGTTAAAGACGCAATTACCAGTTCTCATGGTGTCGTTAGCCGCCGACAAAACACCTTTCTCTTTCTGTTTGTGTGTTAATAGAGATTCTGATTGTTGATTTAATTGTTATACTGTTTATGACCTGAAATTGTTAACCTTTATAACTGGGAAAATAACATATGCAACACGAAAGTGAAAAAAAAAAAACATTGTGCATCTGGGGCTCTCTCTTCTCAAATATGGCTGGTGCAAAAGTCAGCAAAAGGTCCTGCATTACTCTAATGGCCATTAAATGACAAAAGCTGTCCAAAAGGACCAGCTGGCCTGTCTACTCTCTGCTCATTACCATTTTCATGAGCTCGCCTCATGCTAGTCCAGATAATGGCCGAGCAACCCAAAGCAATGGCATTTTATAAAAACCTACACACATTCATCATGTCGTAGTATGACTCTTGCTAACGCAACACATGGCGTGCATGTTTAATACTCGCACGTATGGACACGATGTTAATGTGACACATGTTCTTTGTTCTGTATAGATAGTGGTGGTGTATCACGGACGCTGTGAAATGTATTCCTCCACGTGGATGTGAAGAAACCTTTTTTTCATGCTCCACCTGAGAGTCTTGTGTATACCTCGGTGTAAAGAGATTTACAGGTGGATGCGCCGTAAAGGAACAAGTAACTCACTCGAGCTCACTTGAGGCCCAGAGAACTGCTGCTGGTGTCAAAGCCTGACGGTTCGCAACCAGAGAGTGTGCGTTGTCTTCAAGACTGAGTCAGAGGTGGAATAACTCAAATTGAAAAGAGCAAAAGCAAAGTGCTTCAGGAAATCATGCATAATAGTCCAATAGTAACACACACACATATATATATATATAATATGTGTGTGTGTGTGTAATAATTATAATATATGCTTATATATATATATATATATATATATATATATATATATATATATATATATATATATATATATATATATATATATATATATACATATTATACACATAAGCACAATTATAAAATATTACTGTCGTTTACTTTCATTGAAGTATTGTTAATAACTTAACAATAATTACTTAATTAATTAATAATAGTTAAATAATTGGAAAATGTAGCAACATTTTATCATAACAACCAAGATCACGAGTGTGTATTATTTATTTATTTTCTTTTCTTGTTCCATTTAGAGTCCGCCGCACTGTTTTCTTTGAAAAAAGTCCTACAGCACTACCTGCGTTTTCCTCACACAGCAATGTTCTAATTTCGGAAACACTTCATTTGGATCTCAGGATGCAACAGACTGCACACATTCAACGACACAGATAATCGTGAGGACGAAACGGACGGCATGCATTAATATCTCGTTATACTGCTTTCTCCATCGGTTCACTTCGAGATGTTTCATCTCTTCTGAAGACCTGTTAAAGAAATACATTTACAGGCACGTGAATGCATCGTAAAAATGCATGGCGATTTTTTTTTTTTCTTGCATGCTGTATGTCACAGCCAGGACTCGAAGAGAGAAAGATTTAGGCACCGAATATTAAATCTGCATATCCAGCGGTGGAGATATTGCAGAAGCATGCAGCATGCGGCATTAATTATGCAGCGTGCAAATGAATTGGAAGTAATGCCGGGTTTTGATTTGTAACATTTTAAATTTGTTCCGAATGCGACTACGTCGTGTGTATATAGTGTATTGAGTTTGCTGTAAAAGTGTTCTGAGTGCAGCTCTACTAATTTCTTGCCAGCATTGTTTGTTAATCTAATAGGCAGCTTTTCATTGTCACATAAAACTGAAATCAGAAAGTAAACATTCAGTGCTAACAATTCGAGAACTTGTAAATCAGCTTCACTCAGCTGTGCCAAAGTCACCCTAACAAGCTGGCTTCCAACCTCATTCTAATGTAATTATCCTCTGCGCAGCTCCATATCTGCAGGTAACACACCTGACTCCTGCTTTATCCTCTTCTTT
Organism: Puntigrus tetrazona; assembly: GCF_018831695.1. NCBI lineage: Eukaryota > Metazoa > Chordata > Actinopteri > Cypriniformes > Cyprinidae > Puntigrus > Puntigrus tetrazona. Next base: position 4,074,619 of record NC_056699.1, read on the forward strand.
CATTGGCACGGCTGATTTAGCTGGCGAGGCTTTCCCACAGTAGACTAGCGTGATATTGTAATTGCGGCATTGAGCTGCAGGACCCAGGCTGTTCAGCGCTCAAGTGGAGTTTCTCAACCAGGCGCTTCAGAATCCATGTCGGGTGACAAGAAGAAGGCGATCATTGCCTTAATTACTGTAGCTCCCGGTGTGAGGGAAGGCTGCGGCATTTGTGTGGATGGTCCTGATGCAGATATCTAGCCTACGTGTGCTTAGGAGGGATGTAGAGAGCTCGGTGATTTCACGCAGTTGGGATTGGAAAGCTTAAACCCCTGTTTGAGTAGTTTGGCTGCTTTCCATATCTCCTAGGAGTTATTAAATTTTTAACAATCATATTACTTGTAATATTTTCTCATTATTTTTCATCATATACTGCATAATCAAGACATATATATATATATATATATATATATATATATATATATAAATTAAATATTTATTTATATATATATATATATATATATATATATATATATATATATATATATATATATATATATATATATATATATATATATATATATATATATATTTATTTATTTATTTTTTTTTTTTTTTATTGCAACCAAAATGATTTATTGTAATGTATAACATTGTGCAGTTTTTCATAATGTTGCTTTATTAAACGTTAGCTCTAAACAGAAGCTGGTCCTGGAACAGTCTTTAAAGGCATATAAATTTCCAGGCAGTAGACAGCATGTCCCGGAGCCCCTGTTTCTCAGTCTGTTGCACCATCTGATGACACATTGATTCAGAGTGAACTGTGGATGTGCATCTACTCAATCCGGACAGGAATTAAAATGCCCCCTATAAAAGCTTTATAAGTACATCATGAATGTTTGTAAACCTCCCTATGATCAATGCAGGGAGGTTCAATAAACCATATGGGATTTGATGCAGCCCTGGAGCCAGAGTTTAGAAAGCACTCAATGCACCTACAACAAATACTTTTATGATCACGCATACATGAAGAGGCTGATCCCAGAGAGTCCCCTTTTCGTAGCTAGCATAGCTAGAGAATATAAAGTAGTCCACAAATATGTGCAGTTTGGCGTTTCTCCTAAAATCCCTGTTTTTGATATATAGCAAGAAATTATTAATATTATTTTTTATATTCACAAACTTCCATCTTCCATTGTATATTTAGTCAATTTAATCAGTTGTATTTTAAAACGGCATTTAATTATAGTTAGTTATAAAATAATATAGTTATATGGAAAGTGCTTAATTAAATTAAATTAAATTAAATTAAATTAAATTAAATTAAATTAAATTAAATTAAATTAAATTAAATTAAATAGGGAAAGTTCTAAATTTAAATAAATTAAATTAACAACAAAATTAATAATAATAATGTTTGTAGATTTGTCTTCTATTAAAAAGTGCTTTAACGTCTTGCCACTATCACTAGAATGTACACTTTCATCTTTTCAAAATGTAAACTCTTTGCTGTTCTAATGTCTGAACATTTGTAATAAACACCACATCAGCATGTGACACCGAGTAATGATGCAAAAAATTCAGCACATAAATAAATACAATTTTGAAATATATTATTATAAAAAAAAACGTATTTCAAATTGTAATGATATTTTAAAATTGTAATCTTTTTACTGTTTTTTTGATGAAGTAAATGTAGTTTTGGTGAGGCTCAAACCTTTGGTGAGTTTTTTTAGTTTTGAGCTCGGTGGATACGGAAGATACATTACATAAGAATCGCTGAGAAATTAATAGTAGGCCTATATGTTGTCGTGGAAATCAGAGAAGAAGAAGAAGAAAGAAAAGTTTGCTCAAAAAAAGGTTTTTGTCATCACCTCCGCTTCCTGTGCCATTC